>NW_021638300.1:0-102704 GCF_900090045.1 Plasmodium malariae
TTTGAAATGTAAATAGGATATAACTAATTTTCTCAAACACCAACTATGTATTTTATAAAATTTACAAGTACATAAATGGTCATTAAACTACAAAATAAAGTAACTAAGTTCATTGTAGTTGTACCTCTATCGTTAGAGTAAAATATTGTTCTTCGTAATTTATTCCTTAACAAACAATAAATTTACTAAAGGATTAAGAAATAAAAAATGTAACAAAAATATTATAAACAAAAGTATTCTTACAAGGTAAGTAATAAAAGAGATATCCATACATGCTAAATATTCTATACTTTTTTTCTGAGTAATATTGGTATATTTCCGATATTAATATATAAATTAAATCCTCTATATAATTATTTTTCAAAAACAAAAAATATATTTATCACCTCAAATGACTAACATATAATAAACACTCATTTCTTGATTAATTTATTTTCCGTAAAATTTGAATTATGTTTGACATTACACTAATCTTTTCATCAATAAGTCTATTCAATATAATCACTTTCATTTTCAGAATCATCTTATCCAATTTTAAATAATATATCTTTAATATATATATTATTTGTTCTTTCTCATTTTCTGATAATAATATATCGGTTGTTGAATTTAAGGTTCCATCTTCACAGTTCTAGTTAACAAAATATTTATCTAGGATACGATTAATGAAAAAAAATATTTTTATTATTTATAATATTATAAATGTACATATAATGGAAATTTTCTTATAATACATTTAATTTCAGATATCAAAAATTATAAGTTAAACTCTCAACTATGTTATCATTAGGCCATGCAATATAAATTAGAACATCCCTAAATAAAAAATATAATTCTGATTTTTTACTATAATAAAAGATTACATTTTTTCTTTCATATTAGTATTGTTTAATTTTACAATATTTTTAATTAAGAAAAATAATAACTGTTTATCTACAAGATAGCGATATAATATATATGTATTTGCATTGCTCTTTTATATTATAAAAACGCATACAAATACATAAATAAATATAAATATAAAGTATAAAAAATCATATATAATTTTAAATATATTTTTGTAAATATTTTCAACAAATTTATATAAAAAGCAATAAAAAAAAAAAATAATTTTTTGTAAATCCAATAATATTCCTAAACGTTCCAAAAAAAAAAGAAATATATATATATATATATTATTAATATTCGAACAGAACAATTCTAAATTTTTATAATCAATAATTTCCATAATAAAATTAAAAAAAAATGACTTCTTTAGTTCATAGGGATTTTATTTCAGAATTAGTATAAATATAATATATGCTGTGAAAATTGGTGCATTAGCTTATACAATGTATATAGTTATTAATTTGTTGCTTATCATCCAAAAAATAATCTTTCGGCTATATACAGTTTATACCCACTAAAAATTACGTTATAATTAAAAATATAAATATTTGTACTACATACAACAGTATTGATAGGAATGAAAAAAAAAAAAATAATAACACAAATTTTTTATATGACACATGTTTTATTAAAATGTGACATGAACCTACGACATGAAAAGAATTTATACAGTAAAAATATAAAATTTATATTCTAGGATTAAATTAACGTACAAACGTTTTTATTTAAAACGTATTATCCAATTTAACAGTTTATATAATTGTACCATCTTATTTAATTGACATATTATTGTTTTTATATAATATAAAATAATGCATTCTTTTTATTATTTCTAAAGTGAAATTTATGAAAATTTAAGAATTAACAAATAATGTAATATATATATACTAAAAAAAAATTTTTATATAAGATCCTCATATACGCATTAATATCAATTTCATGGGAACCGGGCACCGACAATTTACTATATCTTATCTAAAATATAGATAATAAATAAATACAATTTAATAATATATGTAAAAATTTAATATATCCAAATATTTCAATAAAAAAAACTTTTATTAAGGAATCAAAAAAAAAAAAAACATTGCTTAAAACTTTTTAAATAAATATGCTACTATATAACATTAAAAATTACTATTTGTTTTATATACACATTAAAATATTGCTATTTTTATTGAATCATGTGTAACTATAACTTTTGTAGAAATATTCTAATAAGAATAAAAACAATTATATAATCTTGGAATATCTTTTAAATAAAACTTTGAATCTTCATATACTATGCCTCTTTTTCTATTTTACATAACTCATTTCTTTGCATTCTACTTTTTCTTTCTTCCTTAGATTATAACAAAATTTAAGAAATTTATTTCATAGATATCGTACAACTTCTCCTGATTATTATTCAAATATATTTTGAATTTGTCTTTATTAATATATAGCATGTATTATTCTACCACTTGATAACATTCGTCTATGTTATTATCACTATCTAAGGAATTTATGTATGCATCATTTTCTCTTATCCATTCTTTCAATTCTTCTCTGAAACAGTCTTCTCCCTCATAAGCATAATTTTTATTATTTTTTATATTCCCTAAAACATCTCCGTTAATATCAGTTAATTTTCCTCAATTTCTGGTTTAATATCTAAGTTTTTTCCTGTTATACATTCATTTATAGAATTATCGAAATGTGATTCCATATTTTCTATATACTCCTCATTTTTACATTCCTCTAATACCATCATAAATACTAGTATACACAGTTTTTCTAATAATTTTGTTTTAAAGTATTTATAAATACTTCATAATTTTCTTTGTTTTCCAATTCTTCTTTATTCATAAATAATATATCAACCTTTCTTCCTTCATTTCATATGTATCTATCATATTATATTTTCCTCTCTCAATTTTTCAAACAAGTCCTCTTCCAAATATTTTTCTACAATAGTACCCTTCCTTGATACCCAACGTCTCCATATATCTTTTTTCTTTCTAAAAATGGATCTTTTTCATTTTATTTGAAAGATATTTTCTTAATTTTTCACTATTTTTTATGTATGATCTTTCTTCTTTCCAATCATTTTTCAGATTGTTAAACCAATCCTTTTTTCTCATTTTTCCAAAAATTTATTCTTTCCACCCATTTACTCCATAGACTTTTTGTTTTTCAATTTCATTGGTACTTTTAATATTATCCATTACTACTTCATCATCTTTAAGTTAGTGTAGTTCATTTCTTTTTTTGTTAATACTTCTTGGCATATTGCTAAAAATTCTCCTTTGTTATATTCCCATCTTTATTTCTGCATTCTTCCAGTATTTCCATATGTACTTCTATAATAGTTATGGATCTGTCCTTTTTTCCGTATAATACATTTTCATTTTTGTTCATATTATGTTCTTGTATTTTTATTTTTTTAATGATTTCTTCGTCTTCATTTATTGGGTGTTCCAAATAATTATGTCTTAAAAATTTACTTCTGTTATAATAGGAAGGTACTAATATTCTCAGAAATTTAACTTCTCTTCTTTTTATCTTTTTCTTTTTTTTAAACATACCTATTAAAACATACTACAATTTAATAGAAATATATTTATAAAATAAAATATTACATTAATTACAAGTTTATGTTATTTTTAATATTTTAGTTTTATTTTACTTTAATAAAAAAGGAAAATACTATAATAACTAGAAAGCTTGTTAAAATATACGATATGTGGGCGTTATATTGATTTCCTTCTGTATCTGCAATATCTTTTAAAATTTATATATTATTTAGCATATACATTTCAAAAATATAATAATAAGTAAAATAAGTGATACCTGGTCTTTTAGAGGGTATAATAAAAACAGAACTTGAATCAGGTTTTAATGCTTCATCAGATGGTATAGTAGTTATATGACCAGTACTTTCTCCTAATCCACGAGTTATTGGACGATGTTCTACAGGATCAGATTCAGTCATTGAAGTAGGTTGTTCTGAATTTTTAGGAAACTTTGATTTTTCAGATTCTGCAATTGGGGAATCTACAGCTGATCCAGGTAATTTTCCTGTACTTATAGTTTCAGATGTTTCAAGTAATGATGGTCCTGAAGTTGAAGCTTCTTCTTGTAGTGTACTTTGATTTTCAGACGCATTTCCTCTTACTCCTAAGGATATGTCTTCTCCTTTTCCTTCTCCTCTTATCTCTTTTCCATCTTCTTCTTCAAATGGAACTGAAACTGAAGGTAAAGCTTCAGAAAGTTCACTATATATTTCAGGATTCAGCAAGTTATTAATTGGTATTGAAAATTTCAATTTCCTTTGTTCATATGAGGAATTTTTTTGAATGAGCTCTCTTTTTCCCTCAAAATATTTTTTCCTATCATTAATCCAGATATTATATTCTTTAAGTATTTTCATACAAGCTGGATCATTATTACAACTATATGTATTATTTTCTGTAAGGAAGGATTTTAGTCGATTGAGCTCTCTATTTTTTTTTTTCATGAAAATCTTTTACCTCATAACTTAATTCTAAAAGATTTCTCTCATTCTGCTTTATAATCATAGGGCATTCCCCATGTCTAGTTAGATCTTTATATTGAATTTTATACCAATTCTTTAGTGCTAAGTCCCATTTAGATTGATCAATATGTGCGGGTGCGTGGCTTTTCCCAATGATATAATCAGCCAGATCTAAGCAAGTTTTTCTAAATTTTCTTTTATTTTTCTCAACTCTTAAGGAAGAAGTTATTTTTTTAATATGTTGTCCTATGCTTGTAAATCTGGGATTTAAAATATATTGCACTGACGAAGAACCAAATCCATGCAAACCCTAGATTCAAAAAATTATTAGGAATTATTTAAGCCTTAATTTTTAATTAACTAATCTTTTGTTTTTACCACAAACTTAAAAATTGAGTATAAATTTAGATATATTAAAAAACATTAAATTTTACCAAATCCATGATGAAGCTACATTATTACTATAGGTAATTCTAAATAACTATCTGAACTAACAATAAAATTATATAAAATTTTATTTATCGATAGAGTAATTTTAAATTCTAATATATTAATTAAACGAAATTTTAAAATTATCAACATTACAGAAATTTATATGAGAATTATAAAAATTTTTAATACTTTAATATTTATTTTATATTCTTGATATCCTTTTTGTATTAAAAACTTATGTCACAAGAAGAGATATATCCTAATCCTAATTTGGTATTAAATAAATGTAAGTATATATTTTTATGTAAAATTCATACCTCTTTTTTAAAAAAAAAACCCAATAGCTAATAATAAAAAATTACAGTAGAAGTAACATTAATAAGACATACATCATTTATACATAAAATTAACAATAATATACGTAATATAACATTTTTTTTTATTTTTTTTGTACTAACACCTATATTTATAGTTATTTTTACTTGAACGCAAATAATAACTTTAATCTATTACTTGTTCAGAAACATATAATTTATAAGCAAAATCGTTATAAATACTTATAGTATGTTCCTCTTTATTGTCTTTTGTGATTTATTTTTGACATATGTCATGATAATATTATAACTTTATAAATAGTATTTTATATATACTTTTATCTCTTGATGAGAATTAATAATATATAAATTACACTAAATTGTTGCTATAGTTAAGGCAAATACATAGGATTAATATGTACGAACATGTCTAATCATTCTATATATATGAATTACATAAATTTCATTACTTATAGTAAATATTGTGAAATTTAATATTTTTAAATTAGTATAAATATTATATATAAGTGTTCTACTTGATATGTATGTTGCCACATTTGGATACGAATGATTCCATTAGGACTAAATTTTAATTAGTAAAATGGACATTAACGTATATTTATTAATAAAAATGCGTTTAACAACTTATTCAAAATATGAAAAATTATTAGGTTATACTTATAAAGAAAATAATTATACAATATGGTTAAAAAAAAAAAAAAATTTTGTTAGAACATTACAATAAAAAATAAAATTATTATAATTTCATGTAAATGCAATATTATATGAAATTAAAAAAAAATGTTGAACTTTCGTAATAATTTTTCTCTAATTATTAATATAAATGTTCAAATAAATAGATTAAAATTTATTATTTATTTTTTCAATTTTTACTGCATTTGATAACTATACGAATATATCTCTTTAACACTGTCAGTAAATATTATTTACTATAAAAAATAAAAATATTCGTATATTATTTTACAATATTTTTAAGACATGTATTTGCAAAAGAAATTACAGAAAAATTTAAATGTATTATATATATTACATGTTATTCTACTATAATGTAAATTTATATCTAATTTTAACACTTCACTTGTATTGGGTAAATAAAAGATTAAAAAATATTGAAAAAGTAATATAAAAAATATATATTAATAAATAATTAAATTTTTAATAATTTTATCAAGTAAACAGTTAAATTTATTATAGTTAAGTTTATTCATTCTATTTAAGATTTAATATAATAAAGCATTTTTAACTTTTTAAATTAGCTATATACAATTTTTTGTTCCTTCAGAAACACAATCATTTTATTTTAATTTCTTACGATATATGCAATTTTTTTTTTTTTGAAATATGTTGCTTAATAACCGTATACATTGGAATATATATAAATATAATATTATTGTATTATAGGATATTATATATTTAAGTTGTAATTGAATACATTATTTACATACATAAAAAACTTAAAATTGTATTTGAACATGTACAAACATAAAACAATATATGTTTTTCCTAAAATAATTTTAGATTATGAAAAAAAATAAGTAAAGTTTGCTTTCAAAAATTTATATAACCAAATTTTTTTTTTTTATTTAATATATTTTTTATTATTTTGCTTTTATAAATGATCAAAATTATTTTATCGTATCGAAATTTATGCTTCACATTTTATTAAAAGTAATGAAAAATTAATAAAAATTCAAACATATTACTGAATATTTTATTTTTTCGTAACATCATGAATATATTATTTATTTAAAAAATAATATTTAACATTAAAATAGATTTGTTTGTCATTTAAACATTTCACATTAAACACATTAACAGTATTACATTATATATTAAGCAGCACAATTTCTAGCTACAAATATACTAAAAAACAATCCTATATAATATTTTTCGATTACTTCATATAATACAATATAATTTTCTCATATTTAATTTGTATAAATGAAAAATTTAAGTTACTGTCATATATATTATTTTAAAAAGGTACACTTAAGTATTAAAATATTATAGTTCATACTATATCATTCTGCAGTCTGTAATTATAAATATATACTAATATTTCAAGCAGTATTAAAGCATAATATAGTAAAAAAATTATAACATAATAATTTATTTTACGATAAATATTTTTTAATTTTACGTTTTATCTTTTAGTAATACAAGTAAATATAGAGTCTACTAGTACTATACAAGAAATTTGTCTATATGTGTGATTTTTGTAAAAATTCAATAAATTATATCCCCATTATCTTAGTATAAAATATGAGATATTATTGTTAATATTCAATTAAAAATTTTTAATGCTACTTGATTACATACTTTTGTTCTCTATAGATTTGTTTAATATCAAATTCTAATTTATAGCATTTGCATTTTAATTTTTGGATTCCAGAGTTTATGCAATTTTTGACAAATTAATTATTATACTACAAGAACTACAATTTATATGTTAATTATACATTCATATATATGACATATTCCAACTGTTACGAATGTTTTGTTAATTTAACTATAATTATGTTTATCTATTATACTTACTATTCATAGTACGCTTATGCAATTATTTAATTATATATCCTTTACTATCCACTTATATATATTACATGCATGAATTGCTTATAAGAAATATTATGCATTCATACTGTATTAATACCGAATAATAAAATGGTTATTGGTTATACAATTATAATTAATGCTTTTTTTATTCATTCTTCATATGTACCTTATATTTTATAATTTTTCGTAAAATATTTGTCTTTTAATTTAATATATTTTTATTTTCAATGTTAAAATAGTTTATAAGTGTCTTCATCTATCAAATTTTTATGGTTCCATTAGGATAACACACTCATACTATTACATTTTCAGTATTTTTATTAAACAAAAAATTATTCTAACTTTTGTTTCTAAATTCATTCAAAACATACTTCATTATGCTTATTAAAGTCTTTTTTTATATTCACAAAGTTATCTGTTACTGAAAATTTATAAATTAGTATTTTGTTCTTTATATATTGTGCAATATCCCTTGTTACACTAATATATGTCATGCCTTTCAGAAGCACTTATCAGCATTTTACCATTTTGTTCACCTTCACATTTCGACATCTTTTAATTTTTTTTTTATTGAAAACAACATCATTGCCAAGTTGGAAAAAACAAATATTACTAAGAATTACATACAGAGAGAAACAATTCTATTAGAGTAATAAATAATTATCGTTATATATTAGGACTGTAAAAATGTGTTCACGTTTTTAATTAGAATGATATATAGTGTAATACAAAAGGAAACACATGAAAAATATTGCATTAAATATTAATCTAATTATGGAAAATTAATAAATAAATTAACACCTAGTAGCATAAGGTTGTTTATATGACAATAATCTCTATAATCAGTATTTTACTGAAACTAAACATGAATGATATTCAGCAACTTCATGTAGTTCATTAACATATTTTAACTATTCTACACTTTTGAAATTAGATATATACTTTTTACGAGTTCCATATTCACTTTAAAATTTTTGCAATTGATTACATGAATTATTTCTATTTTGCTCAGCATATCTATTTATATTACTATTATATAATTAATAATATTTTTCAGCATAGATGCGATGATTGTACATGTTAAATTGTTTAATAGTAAACTTTTTAGAATCAGTAATATATATAATTTATGTTAAAATGTATAATGAAAAAAGAATTTTATGGTAATCTTCTTTTTAGAAAAGTAAAAAAAAGATATCTTCAAGTAATATTTTGAAACTGCACATATAAAACATTATATTCCATAAAAATCGAACGTTTTATTTTTTGTATATATTGTAATATATAGCTAGTATAAATATATAAATAATACATTAAAATTGTTAATATTATTTTATATTATTTTCTTCTTTATATATGTATAATTTAGCAAATATAAAAAATACTTAATGTGAAAGGTTTCTGCACTTTATGCAGATGTACATATAAGAATGCATTTTCCTTATATAATATATATTCAATAAGGAAAAAATATAATATTTTACAAAGACAATAAATCATTTTTATAGTATTCCTTAATACAGAAAAAACATAAATAAGTTAGTAAATATATATATTTTGTTTTATTAAAACATCCCAAAAAAATATATAGGAACAGTTATTGTTACTAAAATAGAAAAATTCTCTTTAAATGTAAAGGTTCAATAGAACTTCAATATATACAAAGTTTATTTTTATTCTTTTTGTACGTTACATTTGTAGTATTATGAATATATAAAAATGCATTAATATTTATTTCATTCTAAACATCAGCTATATGTAAGATAGTTAGAGAACCTAGTTGTGCTAAAAACTAATAAAAACCAAATGAGCACTTCCATAAATTCTGTCATAACAAAATTATATATATATTAAAATGATAATAATATATTATTGTTAATTATTGTAAATTTTTTTTTTTTTTATTATTTTTTAATTATTCAATTGGAAGAATAATATTTTTTTTAAGTGAACAACAGTATAATGTATTTAGGTGATTATAATTAATATTGGGCATATATTTTTTTTATATTTATTAAAAATTTGGTTTTAATACATAATTAATACAAATATATTTGCATAATATTTCCTTTAAATGTATTCTTAATAAAATGTTATATATATATATTTAAACATGCTGGAATATCATTAGTGCATTTTATATGAAAATTCCACTTATTTAATATATCTATTTTAATACTAAAATATATTTTTTAAATAAATTAATAAAATAATCATTGAACTATGGAGAAATATCATATAATTCATAATAATATTTACTATTTTTTTCATTTATTTAACTTATATGTTATGTATAAACAGTAATGTTATGCAATAAATTTTATTATATATTAAAAATATAATAATAGAGGATACGTCAAAACAATAAGATTTTTCATACATATATAAAACAAAAAAAAAAAAAAAATAGAAGAAATAAATTGTTATATATACACTTGATAACAATTATAATAATGTTCTTCCAATATACTTTCACATATTTCAGAAAATTATATATTCTTTTATTTTGCTACCTAATCATCCACTATTACCTATATATTATGTACTATATTTTCCACATATCTTATACATTCAAATGAGATATTTTAAATATATAATATCTTAAAAAATGATGAATTATTGTCACATATATTCTCATGTACAATGTAATAAATAAAAATATTTTTAAAAAAATGAGATGGAATGTAAGGGATTAAAATATAAAGAACATAAAAAAAAAAAAAAAATTCAGTAAAAATAAATTCAAAAATTACAAATAAGTAAAAACCAATAATTCTTTAATATAACAGATTGGTTAAACATAATTATATTACATCAACCACTAATTCAAATAATTATTTACTAAAATTTACTAATATATATATTATTTTAATTTCTTGCTTATTCATTATCTTTTATATGCTTGTTTCAAAAGAAATTTTAAAATAAGTAATAATATATTTACATTAACAATTAATAAATTATATTGCAAGTAATATTTTTAAAGAGTTCTGTGATTTCATTTTTTGATTAATATTTAAAAATATATTATACGCTAATACTTAATTTTGTCATTCTAGATCATAAATGAATACTTAATAATAGTCTTAAAACGATTTTTTCATATTCATAGCAAATGCAGAAAAAAAAATAAAAATAGAAATAAAATTAAAAAAAAATTTTTATGATGTATTTATTAGAATATATATATGAATAAGTACAAAAAAACAGTTATGAAACTTCAATAATGTTGTATTATTTAATTTAATATATTATTGCATTTACGTAGAATTTAGTATTATTATTTTTCATTACATAGTTATAATTCATTTTACGATTTTTTAGACATATAGTACGAATAACGTTCTCACAAGTATATTCTAATAATTTTTCATATATTTCATAAGCACTCAACATTTTATTCAATAAATAATATACCTTAAGTTATTCTTTATACATTAACATTTAGTCCAAATGAAATCAATTTTATTCAAAAGTGGTAATAGACAAGTACAGAATATACATATGTATGTATATGTATGATAATGTATACTATTTAAAATTATTTTATAGCATAATATATAGCATAACTTATTAAATTTTTGGTAGAATATTTGCATATATTATTAAATGGATTAAGTGCATTATAATGTTATTTATCATTCTCAAAAACAGAAACAATATAGTATAATTTATATATTATTATTTCCCATTTCTATATATAAGGTATTAAAAATAAAAAACTGTTAACAATATAATTACAATGTCATGCGAAGTATTGGAAAAATGATAAATGTAACATAATAACAAACATACAATAAGTGTTAATAATTATCTGGTTTATAGATTATTTATTTTCCAAAAAAACTTGAACAAAAAGAATTGTTTACCTTAATACACAATAGTATTTATATACTTTATTTTGCGTTAAAAAAAAAAAAAAGAGCCAAAAGAAAAAGCAATAAATTGATTAATAATATTTATATATAATAAATTTTAACTTATTTACATTTAATTTATATGTAATTTTTTTTTTGTAAGTTATTGGGATCCCTATAATAATGGTTATATAAATTTTATACACTAATATATACTTAACTACCATTTAATTTCAAAACATATTTAGGATATATCTTCCGTTGTTTTATATTTATTTAAGGTAAAATAAGATAAAACTCTTACAGAATATATAATAATAAATTTATTTACTTTATATTTCTAATATAAATTACTACATAGCTCATAAATATGTAATTCCTCTTAATACATCTTAATTTTTAAAATACGCTATTGATACAAAATGTGCACGGTTAAATTTCTTTAACATTTTCATTTTCAACGAACTAGAGCATCGATATAGGGTCATTATGGAAAATTGTATACCTAAGGTAATATTCATTTTTTTTTTATACAATTATATTCATACATAAATTATTTATTTATAATAAAATATGTTACAGTGCAACTAACGTAATACTTAATACTTAGGTAATTTTTAATAATTCTTTTAAATTCAGAATTTCGCTCTTTCTGGATCGGCAGGATTTGGACTACAACACACACAACAATTTAGGACTATTAGAGCTCACATACAAAATAAAACTAATTTCTTAAAAACGGCAAATAACGAAAATTCATTTAAAGAAGAATGCAAACAATTAGCTGATTTTCTAATTAAGAATATGTCTCCTCCTCTGTATACAAGCCAACGTATGTGGGAATCCTTATTAAAGTTTCATCTACATCAATACTTTAAGGATATAACTAATTATGGTGGATGCCCCATGATCTTAAAAAAAGAACATAAAGAACTTTTAGAATTAAAATATAAAGAAGAGGATTTTTGTAAAAAAAGAACTAGATATTTGAAGGAAATAGAGAACTTAAAAAAAACTAACTCAGGTAAATGTGAAACTATATGTTTAAAAAAATGCAAAGCATATAATGCATGGATTATAGAGATGCAGAAGCAATTTGAAGAAAAGAGAAACCTCTTCGAAAGTTGTTACAAAAAAGGAAGTCCCAAAAAAAAATCAAAAAAACAAATCCCAGAACCAGTATGCAACATATTGGATCAGAATACATTTAAAGAACTTTCTGAATGTATAACCCCGAATTCAGTAGAAACTACTGAAAGTTTACTTGAAACAGAAAGTAAAGGTTTAGAAACTCAAATTCAAAATACAGATCAAATTATATCCAAATCTCACGTCCAACAAGAAACAGATGTGCAAGTTATACCCGAACATCAAACTGAAATTGAATCACATATTTCACCACAACCTCCACCAGAACATATTAAAAGTGAAGTTTCAGAAATTAAACATTCAACTAAAGAAACTGAGGATTCACAATCTTTAGCAGATGCATCATTAGAAGCAGCTAATAGTTCTGAAGATGTACATGTAGCATCAGAAGTTACTGATGCATTACTCTCTCCAACTCTTCAAGACATACAATTATCTCCTGATCCTGAGAATACCCAGCCAACTGATAAAGCATCGACATATACCTTAGCACGTAGTCCTCAAATATCCCATACTACAGGTATCACTAATTCTACTTATGTTTCTACATTTGAAATAACTATATTAAATAATATATACATATATATGTATAAAATACAATTATAGGTACGACATTAAATCCAAGTGATAAATATACATCATCTATTTTAATAAGCTTGGTAATTATTATTATATTTTCTCTTTTTATTAAAGTAATATAATAATAAAGGCTTAAAAATATGAAAATCATTTATTTATTGTAATAGCTTATTTTATAAAAATGTTTTTCTTATACTATAGTTTGCTTTAACTGGAATATATAAAAAAAAAAAAGATAAGTAGAAGACATGTGAAATTTCTGAGATTGCTTGTACCTTCATTTTCTAACAAGAAAAGTAAAATTTTTACGGATGATCCTTTAGAACACACAATATATGATGATGAAGAAATTATAAAAAAAATAAAAATAAATGAACTTACAAAAAATGTAAATTTATCAAAGCGAACAAGAGACAGATCCAAAATCATAGTAGAAGTACATATGGAAGTACTCGAAGAATTCAGAAATAAAGAATGGGAAAACATCCAAGACGAATTTTTAGAAATATGCATAGATGAGTTCACAAAAGAGGATAATATAACCTTTCCTAATTTAATTGATGATGATCTAATAATAGAAAATATTAAATGTATAAGTGATATTAAAAAACAAAATATTCTATGGAATAAATGGATACAAAGACATAGAAATCTTTCTCAAAATCTTAAAAAAGACGATTGGTTTAATAATTTGAAGGATGAATGGAAAAGAGAAGTATCTTACATACAAGAAATGGAAGAAATAAAAAATAAATCTTCAAATGAAAATCAAAAGGTTTCATTTTTAGAAAGGGAAAAAGATATATGGAGACAGTGGATATCAAAAAAGGGTATGATTATACAACAACATCTTGATCAGTACTGGAATAATGGATTAGCGCAGGAGTTGCAGAATATCTCAGATGAATATGTAAATGAAGATACTAAAAATTATGTATCACTATTAAATGTAGAAGAATTGAACCACAAAGAAAATAATGAAGAATTATATAAATATATAAAAAAAAAATTATTAACAAAGCTTTGTATTCTCGTGCTTATAGCAGTATTAGAAGAATGTAAAAAGGAGGTAAACCTTGAAAATAGGGAATCGTATTTGGATAGATTCATAAATGAATGGAAGGGAGAAGGATATTCAAGTAAAAAACAAGAAATTACAGAAATTATAATTGAATATAATAACAATGATATAGAAAATAAAAGAAATGAGGAATTTGATGCTCATACATGGAAAGATTGTTTCAGAAATGAGATAGACGATTGGATAAGAGAAGATGACTTATATGCAAATTATATAGTTAGTGATAGAACAGTAGACAAATCGGATGAAATAGCAGAAAAACCGTTTCTATAAATTCATAGGTATACTTCCATAATATATTTAAATGATATTTAAGAAAAAAAGCTATTAATGAAAAATATTATTTAAATTTTTTAATGTCTCTAGATAATAAAGAAAATGAATATAAAGTAATAAAGAGAAAAAAAAATTCATTAAATATGAGGTTTGAAATTGAAGCACTTCAAATATATTACAATTATATGTACATTTTTTATTTTTGTAATATTATCCATTAAAACAATATATTAATACTTGTTTCAATAAAAGTAATAAGATATTAATATACCTATACAAAAATGCAGTTAATATTAATATTTTCAGAAAATGTTAAACTTGGAAATAATTATAATTTGGAATAAGGAAACAAAACAAAATAAATAAATTGTAACACTATTCTTGAATTAATACAATATTATTACAAAAATTTCTGTAATTTCATTTTATCCTATTACTTCATAATATGTAGTTATTTTCACATTTAGAAATATATTTATTTGTATTTTTTTTACATTCCCATAGTTCGACCGTTTGATGTTTTAATTTATATAAAGATTTTGTTCATAAAAAAAAAAAAAAGGAAAAAAACTCCTTATAGAAACATAATGATAATTTACAGGAAATTTATATTATAAGTTACATTAAAGAAAAATGTATGCTATATACTTAATGGAAACATCTTAATCTGTTATGAGTTAATTGATGTTTGTATATTAATAGCGTTTATTTATTGTATATCTTTAAACATTTATCTGTTAGATATATTTGTGTTCTTTTAATTTATTTATTTTTTCTCCACATTAAAAAATTATATTTAAAAATTCCATTTCTTTATGACGAAATTCATTTTTTCCATAATATATATGGCATAATAAACGAAACACATTCACATATATATATATAAATATATATATTGATAAAAAGAATGTTTTTCCATTCATAGGAAAATAGTAAAAATATAGCATAAATCATTTTGGTTTATAATTTACTACAACTCTGGGAGCCATTCTCAATTAGGAAGTGTTATATAATGATATTTCTAAAGGATTGTATTATTTATTGTATTACTTATAAATTGCTAAAATGTAAAATAATTATTATTAATGATTTATAAAATATTATTAAAAATATCAACTTTATAGTAAATCATGGAAATGATATATCAAATCCATTTTTCAATATTATTATTCATTTGCCATGCTATGCTACGTTATATAAATATATTTTATGATATTATCATTTTATGTTCTCACTAAAACATGATATTAATTAATTTTTAACTAAATACTCACTTTTAAATTTAATAAGTTAATTTTTCCTTTTAAAATATAAATCCCTTTTTACCTTGTGCATATTTCAACAACCATAAAAAGTTTGGTACCCATATTTTTTATAATATTTTACTTCCTATTAGAAAAATTTTTTTTTAAAATTATTCTGAAAATATTAATTTAAATTTTTTAAAATTACAATTCTTAATATATATTAATAAATAAAAAATATTTTTATTATAAAATTTTATTAATATAACAAATAATATTCCTGTTATTAACGTATAATAGTAAAAAATTATACAAGCAAACTGTTATTCCGTTTTCTTTAGAATTATTAAAATTCATACCAAAGAGATATATAATAATTTTTTCTTAGGATATTTCATTAAATTTATTCTTATATTTTAATATCAGAAATATTCTATCAGTAAAAAAATTAAATAATAAAAATATGTAAATAATGTTTCTTTTAATTAAACAAATTGTGTGAAAAATAATGGCAAGCATCATAATTTTTTTTTTAGAACTTCGTTTATTAATAAAAAAAAATTGTACAAAAAATATAAAATATGAAGCTAAAAATAAAATAAAAAAATGAAACAATAATTAACATAAAAAAAGAAATAATTAAGAAAGTTTAAAAAATTAAGATATAAAGTAAAAAGAGAATAAAAATAAAAAACGAAGAAGAATATATATAATACATAAAATAAATTCAGAAAATAATAGAACGATTAGAAAAATAAAAAACAAAATTAAAAAAACTCCTAAAATTTTGAAAAAAAGTGTAAAAAAACCTAAGGAAAATATAATCCATTTTAAATGTTGAAAAGTTTTTTTTTAATTCCTTATTATTATTCTCTGTATAATTGTCAATTATGTTTAAACATAATTTAAGTATAAATTCAATATTGTAATTTTTATTTTTTTGTATTTTTTTCTAATTTAATTTTTATCTTCATTTCTAAATTATTATATTTATTATATTCACATAATTACGCAGAATAATATTTTCATAAAAAAAAAATTATAATAACAAGAATGTTAATAAAGAGGTAAGGTATTTATTAATAAAACATATATGGATAATATTGATGATATACTTATATGTTAAAAAGTAACGAATTGGATTACTTATCATAACGCTTGAAATTTTATCTTTCTATCTATCTATATATATATATATATACATATACATGTTTAGTTTAAGTTTTACAATAATCCTATATTTTATTATTATTTATATTTTAAAATTAAATATTTAAAAAAAAAATAATAAAAAATATAATTAAATATTATTAAAATATTGTAAGATGACACAGGTACATAAATAAATATTTAATTACATTTAAGTAAATATAGGTGTTTCTCTATAGAATTGTTTTAACCTTATTATAAAAATTATAATACTTAATTTTTTGGATCCATATTTTTTTCATTGAAAAATTTTTATTTTATTATTTTTTTTAAATAGTAATTTAAATACTTTTTGTAAACCATTTTCTCATGTTCCGCGTTATTTTTATACTTATTATTTTAGAGTTCATGCTTTTGTAATTTAATATATTTTATTGAAAGATAAATAATATAATATAAAACTATAAAATATTTAAGATGAAATCAATACTCCTTTTTGTATTAGCGTCCGCTATTATATTTAAATTATCTTCTACCTCTGAAAATGTTAATGGTTGCTGTAGTGGGGTAATATAAAATATTTCAAATAAATATATTTAAATTTTAGTTAATTCTACCTAAAAATTATGTTAATATAAAAAACATATATTCTTTTTTATATTTTATTTAGATATTTACTGGAAAAACAAAACCTGCACTTTGTAAATCTTATACTACTTCTGAAGATATGCCAATAGCATATTTAAGACAAACGATAGAGAAAAACATTCTATCAGAATCACGTAAAACATTTGATTGGGAATTATGGCTGAGAAAACAGAAAAAAGAAATGATAGACGATTTTGAAAAGGAACATGCTGCATGGTTAAAAAACAAAAATGAAGCATTTAATAATTTTTTAAACAGATTAGAGGAAAAATGGTCCCATTATAATCCCAGAATGCACGAAGAATATCAGACAGATCTTTATGATGTATGTTCTAACTGGAGTGACGATGAATGGATAGAGTGGTTCAGAACACGTGGATTAGATTATATAATATCAGATTTTGAAAGTTGGTTCAACGAAAATATATCCTCTTACAATAAAATTATGACATCCAAATTGATTAACTGGAGTAAAACGAAGAAATATAAATGGAATTCAGATCCATATAGATTTTACGAAGAGCGTTATTGGGTACATTGGAATGAAAAAGCATTACATGAAGATCCAGATATTTATATAAAAGTTTCATCCTTTTTATATTGGGTAAAAAGAAGAAAAAATGAAAAGAAACAGTGGGACCTTTTAATTAAGCGTATTGATAAAAAATATGTAGATAACAATAACCCAAAGTTGACACAGTGGTGCATAAAAACTATGGGGGCTTATAATAATTGGTTAACATCCTTTTATATAAATTGGATAGAAAATAAATACTGGAATTGGTGGATTATAGAAAAAAAGATGAAATAGACTTGTGAATAAAAATAATAAATATTATATAAAAATGAACGGAACGTAATTACAAAATTTTCTTCTATTTAATTTCCAAGGTGGATATTTCATCATGCAAAAATGAAGGCTAGGAGACAGAAAAATATGCATAATGAAAAATATATAAAATAGAGATTTATAAGTTAACTATTTTTCATTATAGAGCCATGTGAAGTGAATATCTTATATTTTTCTTAAAGGAAGAAGATGACTATTCTAAAAAAAAAAAAGTAGAATAAAAATAAAGCTCGATCACTGAAAACAAAAATTGAAGAGGGTAGTGTTTACATTTGAAAAATCACATTAACTCAAAACATAGAATACTTATATAATGGTAAATGTAATTTTTGAAACCTAAATAAAAAATCACCATTTATTTTTAAATTTATTAGCATTTATTGTATTTGTGTTTAAATAGTGTTTATTTTTTTACATTTATTTTTGGTTATAGAATTTTTTTAGTATATGTAAAATATAATATTTTAAAAAAGGACTTTTGTTATTTTCTTGTAAGTCATAAAAATAATTTAATATTTATAATTATATATACCATTATGCGTTTTTATTACACAAATAATTCTTAGTTATTACTATATTTATTTCCATATATCATAATCATACTTCTATAATTAGTATATCTCATATAATTAAACACTTTTCTTTATATTTAAATTTATTAGTGAGAATATAAACATTTCATTCTACAGTTAATATTAAAAAAAAAGAGTATATAAATCCACATTTGAATAAATTTTTTTATCTCATTAATATTAAAAAAAAATTGAATAAAAAAAAGCGTACTTTGCACTATATAACATGAGCTTTGTTTAATTTATAAAAGTATTTATATAAATTACCCTCAATTTATTGACTTAAAGGTTATTATATTTTTATTAGATAAATAAGATTTAATAATCATTTTTAATCATAATGTTTCACATTATGACATTTAATAATATTATTCAAAATTATATGTATGAAGTTTTTGTATTATTTTATATAATATAAATTGAAAGGATTACACGCTATATATTTAACTATTATTATAAAGGATTAAAATATTTAAATACTTTCTAGTACATTTTTATGTTTATTTTATTTATTATACTTCTGGAAGATGGTTTTCAATTAAATATATTTTTTTTTTTCTACAGTCGCAGAGTTAATATATTATCTAAAATTTTATTATTTCCTTTTTTCTTCATTTCTTCTAATAAAGTATCCCTTTAAAAATATATTTCATTGTATTACCTCTTTACATACAAATATATATCCTTTTTTTTTGTTTAATTTTTAATAACAAAAAATAAAAGGTACTAATTTTCCCTTTTTTTTGGCATTATCAACATATATTGTAACTCAATATTCCATATTAACGAAAAATTAAAAATTATATAATTTAACAAATATAGAAATATGTTCGTAGACAAAACATACATATCTTAAATTCACTTATATACATGTCAAATATTAAGAATATAATACGTGCGATAGATAGTATTCTATGAGAATGGCCTACAATGATAACGTTTATATATTCGTATTGAAAAATTGACTGATAACTTGAAAACTATTCACAAAAAAGCAAAACAATGGAAAAATTAGTAGATAATTTACAAAAATTCTATCTACTTTAATATTTCGAGACTACAAAAAGAAGTAAATATGGATAAACTCTTTTATTTAATTAATAGAAGTATTCCTTTGTTAAGAAAAGGAAAAATAATAAACAATGGAATTTATAGCTAAATGAATAAGAAGCTTTGAATTAGAAAAAACATAGAGGTAAATCAAACAAGTGTTATATCTAAGAATAAATATTAAAACATTTATAAAATTTGCCTCTATTTAACTACTAAAGATGTTACGTTTCATGGTTTCATTATTTAGATTTTATGCTTAGGATTCTGTGCTTAAGTTTCGGATATTACATTATAATAACGCATGGAATAGACACAATGAAATGGAACCCTGAAAAATGTGTTAATCAGTTATATTTTTCATTTAATATAAATCATAAATGTTCAATACATTAACATAAATTAGTATTATTTTAAAAAAATTTTAAATAAATGGATTTATAATAACGCTTATATAAAATCTTCATAATTAGAACAAAATACAATAGTTATTTAGTAGACACTAAAATATGCATATAATTATCACTATAATAATAGTATAATATAATAATTCTTTACAAAAGATCATCGAAAAAAAAAACAAATTAACTATATTACACAAAAAAAAACGTATAAGATATATTATCCATACAATAAGTATTTAATTATTATTAATTCAACAACTGTGTTACACTATATACTTCAAAAATTTAATATATGAAATGTATATAATATTGATATATAAAAGTTATAGCAAGGAAATTTTCACGAAATAAAATCTAATTTTCGAAATACCTAAGCCAAAATTAATTAATAATACTTATATCACTAGAAAAATATACATAATCTATTGAGTTTATATATTTCTACTTTGTAACTATCCTTTCAAATGCTTGGATATATATCTTCTTCTATAAATATTCATCCATGAATGTAATTAATAAAATAATATAATATATAAACAAAATATAGGTGATTAAGTGATTTATAAATATTAACACTTAATGTGTTTAATGTAAACATGAATTATAATTTATTTTACTAGTCAATAATTATAAAAAATGTTATATATATTATTGTTATATCATTGTTAATTTGAAAACATTAATTATATTTTCTGATTCTATTTTCTCTAATTACTAATCAAAATTAGATGTATTATTATTTTAAAATATTAATACAATAAGAATACAATAATATTGTAGCAAATTAACAAAACGATTATATAACTTTAGAACATCTACATACAATAAAACATGACTACTTTTATATTCATTTTCAGTAACAAATTATATATATTTATATACCTCAATTATTCCATCTGATATAAAAATTTTATATTCTCTTTATTTATAGTATATTGTTAATTATTACATTCTAAATAAATGAAAATATTACCTATTAATATCTGTTTAAAACTAATTCACAAATTTAACTTTTCAATGATATAAAAAATAAAATAAATATATAATATATTTATATAATACCAAAATAATATATATTAAAATAATTTATAAAAAATAGAATCAACAATACAATCAGGGATTATAATAATATAATAGTTAGTTTTTACTTTTCAATAATTACGAAGTTTCATAATGCAAAAATTATAAAACAATCATAAATTTTTCATATTTAAAAAGGATATTATTTTATTATATATTTTTATTTTAATAATTATGTAATAAGAAAAACACCAAAAGACTTATAAGAATATTTTTTAGATAAATATATTTTCCTACATATAGCTCATATAAAATATTATATAAAATAAATAATAATAATGTTTTTGTGCGAAAATATATCTCTATATATATTTCAATGCAAAATGGCGTGCTCACATAGTTTTATTATAAACTAAACAAAACATATTTATTGTTAATTTAAATCAAACCATATATTTTCTTTAATTACCTTAACAAATAATGATTTTATAAAAAAATAAGTTACAGAATAGAAAACATTAATTGTTAATTAAAATATAATTTATATGAGATATATAAAATTATACTAAAAATTCTACTATTTATTCATTTTGAAGCACAGACATATATTTTTCGCAGAAAACTATTTATATGTACAAGTATAATTATTATAATAATTATTTTTAGATAAACATAAATTATATGTTAAAACAATGATAGGAAAAATTTTAAAGGTTCAACTTCACAAAAAAATATAGAACATATATTTATATTATTGTGTATTTAAAAGACGTGTTATATTCATGGATATTTTTAATATATTAGAAATTTTAAGGATGTTTATTAAGAATATAACTAAATATATTACAGATTTTACTTAAAATCAAAGACTGAATTACACAAAAATATACGTTTACTATTATTTATTTTACTCAGTAATCAATTTAATTTTGCTATATTTTTCATTATTCCTTAAGATCTTACAAATTCCTGTTACAAGCAAAATTATCGATATAACTATAAGTATACAAAATAATGTTAAAAATACATAAGCATTTGCTGTTTTCCCCCACTCTTTTACAAATCCACACAAAATTCTCCATATATTTTCTTCACTAAGATTTTCCCATCCATTTTTGAAAAAATCTAATTTTCCTAATAAGGGTATTCCTATTGCAAACAAGTAAAAAATGATAAACATAGCAACTATATATCCATAATTTTTAAATTTTATTTTTTTTAAAGCTACAGCACACATTCTCCTTTTTTTTTCAAGAAAATGTTCATAATCTTTTTTTTTAATCCATTTTTTTTCAAAATGGAAATGTTTTCCATCAAACATTCCATTATTAAAATCAATAACTTCTGTATAGAATTGAGCTTTGCTTAACGAATTTCTATTATATTCCTGTATTTTTCCTTTGACTCCTTTTTCATTATTATACATATTTTTTTTTTCATATTCTCTATTATGTAATATATTTGCTTTAAAATCTGCAACATCTGAAATTTTGTCCCTACTATATTTTGTTAGTAATCTACAATTTCTTGTATCTAATTTTTCACAGGGATAGCAGTTCTTATCCAACAATTTGTTAAAAATGTTCTAAAAAAAAAAAAAAATAATAACGTAAATATTTATTATGTAAAGAATAAGTAATTAATACAAAGAAACAATATAAATAAAAATTACATACGAAATGTATGAATAAATATCCTTATATAAAATTATCATACTGCATCATGGTTGAAAAGGCATATCCAAAATAAAAGAATAGACGAAGCTACTTCAATAAATAAGAGTAACTCATTTTTCTGTTCCATGATTTAGTTATATAATAGTCTGATATATTCACTAAGTAAAAATATTAAGAATAATATAATATACTTCTAGAGATAATATTGAAAAAAAAAAATTTTTAATTTAATTTTATTATTACTTCGTAAATAATTAAATTTATATAAATATAATACATGTTACCACATCCGTAAATAAATATAACTGGAAAAATATATCATATATTTTTATCTTAGTAAATTTCAAAAAAAAAATATGATTCATTAAAATAAATAATATTAATTCATTCATAAGTATTCAAAATATACAATTATTTAATGTAGTGCACTACGTAACTAATTTTTCCTTAAATCTTTTAAGAGTAAACTAATAGAAAAATATGCTATATATTATTACGTTGATAGAGTTCTTATACAATAGAGAATATAGATAATATTTATATATGTATATTATATTTTTTTACATATTAAAACAATAATTGATAATTTTGAGGATGATATCTTATTAATAATTATAACTCTACGATAATTATATATTGGGATAATTTGTTGTATTTTTCTTAGATAATACTAGTTATTATAACAATATAATAATAGCAATAATTGTAGTAATAAACAAATATAGCAATATTCTGTATAAAATTTTTTATTAAATTATTTATAACGCCTTCATTAGTTACTACTTGAGCTCATGTGTTCCTTTATTATATATAATTTTTCCAAAAAATTAAGTTCATATTATTCCATCTAATCCATTAAGATACATATATTTAAAGGTAAATAAAGACAAAAAAAATTTTTATTCATTATAATATTTTAAAATATTATGTTCATTTAAGTTATATTAACCCCCATTTTTTCTAAATGAAACGTTTAATATATATAGATTTAATTTTTTTTATATTTTTTTAATTAAATATATGTATTTATAACATATATTAACATAATAGAAAATAAAAGACAAAAAATGGAAATTAGGTGTAAATTTAATATATAAATATTATATGTAATTGTGTTCATTTTAAAATATTTCAAATAAAATATATTTACAAATAAGTTTTTTCAGTTTATAATATATATACAAAAAATAAGAAAAGATGATAGAATTATTTACTGAAATATATGATATAGTAAATTCTATGTTGAGAGTTTTAAAACTAACATATCATATTTTTATTTATTCTTTTACAAATAAATAATGTCAGTAATTTAATTTAGGGATATAATTTAAAAAATGAACATACATAAATATTGTTTCGTTAAAAATTTCATTACGAGTTAGGATGTTTTGTGTTTATATATTTCCCTTTCTTAATTATTATATAAGAGAATCTAATACGTATATAAATGTTATCTAGAAAAAATATTATTGTAATCATCAATTATTAAACTATTTTTTTTTTTTTTCTAAAATATTACTATTCAATTGAAACAATTAAGATATTATAAAAAAGTAAAAAAAATTAAAGTTAAAGTTCTACATATATATTTTAAAGAAACAGCTTATGAACAACATGATTATTTTACTTTCATTGCTTAAAATCATTTGACGAGTTGTTAATTTATAAATGCTCTTAATTTTTTTAATTTTGTTGAAACTATAACAATTCTATTAACTCTTTAACTTAGGTTAATATATCCATCTATATTATAAATTAACCAATTTTAATAACTTATAATAATTCATATATAACTTATTAAAAATATATCATATATATAATGAAATCGTGCTAAATATTTATATGTACTAAGAATTTATCATGATTAAAAACGGTCATTGTTTCTACAAATTTTTTCAAAATTATTTCTTATTAATTATTTATATACATATCTAAATTATTATGTTGTTCTAGAATTAAAGTATAGTTTGTAAACAGTTTTTATGCATTAAAATATGTTTAGTTTTATCCTAATTAAATAAATACAAGGTGAATTATGGCTGTATATATATATCTTCCTATTAATTTTGCAATGTTTCTTGCATTCACTGTACAATCGATAACGTTTTCGTTACTGCATTATACTAAATACATCATTTATTTTAATATATTGTTGTTCTAATAAATAATAATTTCAATAATGTACCTAATATAATGAAATTAATTTTTCTTCTTTAAATATAATTTTTTTCTAAATAATAATAAAAATATACTTACATTTACAGCAGAAATTTAATCCATAACTTTTGAATAATATGCATTCTTCTATTATATTTCCTTTAAATGTTACATTTTTCCTCTTATACTCCTAGGAATTATACTTTAACAAATGCTTTACATTTTAATAATAAATTATGTTGATAAAATTTCATGATTTTATTTATGTGCCTTTTATGATATAATGATTTATAATGTTTCTACAATTACATGTATCTATAAAGTTAATCCATTTGTTATACTATATGCTCAAATATTATATAAGTTTATATGAATATATACAAGTAATTGAAAGAAAAAAAATGAACTTTTGTTAATTTTATTATTACAATTAATACTTGTTGCAATAGAACTGTTTATTTCCCTGAACACTGATTTTATATATATAATAATTTTAAACTATAAACGTTTCATATATGTATACTTTTTACATGATTGGATTATATCATATATTGTACTGATAAAAACATTTTTATAGTGATTCATTAATATTAACATGATTCTTTATTTAGTTCATTCAAAATGTTATTTCGCTTGTATTAATACATTTTTCTGTTATAAAACTTACATATATAAAAGGATAAACTTCATAGTTTATTTTAAATAACATTACTTATATATATCAATACAACAATGTATATTCACTTAATTTCATTAAATACAATACAAGACATATATTTACAATATAAAAACAGTAATACAATTTTTATAAATACTCCTATAAATAATAATTTTATTCTCGAGTATGAGAAAAAATAGAAAGTATAATTTCTTATAGTTCAAATATAAATTAAAGAAGGACTTCAATAAAATTATGTGAGTTATCCTATTATATTTTAATTATAACTCATAAACTTATATTTTATATAAAAACCTATTTATGTATACAAATATATATACAATAAAACAAAATATTTAATTAAACTGAAAAAATACATTAAAGTATACATTTAAAAACATGAAAAAATTCAAATCAAAGAAAAATACTAAAAAGATAATATTTTTAGATTACAGTGCACAAAATATAATACTTATAGTTAGGTCCACTCATAAAATTATAAAATTTAAGTAATAACAGGTAAAATTAATAAATACATAACTAAAAATATTATATATGTTCGTTTATGTTAACGAATTCATTGCATAAAAAAATATATAACATTCTATTCATTATATCTTTTCCTAAATTTAATTTTTTCATATTTCTTAACTTTTTTATGGTAATAAATAACCCCTGATATAATTGTGACACCTAATATAATGAAAGGTATGACATATAATAAAAAGTCAAAAAATTGATAAACATAAGTATAACCGTATATAAATTTCACAATATTAGCCCCGTCTGATACTTTATATTCTTAATTTATCCCCTGATTTAAATAACCAATTTAAAGGCGAATTTCTTCAAAAACGAATGTAAAGAACTGTACCAAAATTTACTAGCGTATAAATTCAATATTTCACACAACCCTTTTACGAGTCCAAAACTATTTGATAGATCTAATATAAACGTTATTAATAAAAATAATAACAATAATAAAGGCAAAACGATCCTTAATGAACATTTTTTACGCATTATTTTTTTGTAAATTTTATTACTAATTGTTCTGTTGTTTCTAAGAAAATCTACGTAATCAAGTTCCTTGAATATTTTTTTTTCTAAATTGGAATATTTATTTGTTTCAAATATACATGATTTATTTTTTTTATTTTTCTTATGGCCTCTTGTACTCATAGATGAACTTCCACATGATTGCTTCTTTTTATATTCGTCCCATTTTTCATTATTATTTATATCTTTTTTATCTTGTACTCCATTTTGTACCTCTTCTTTTAAACATACTGTAGTTGAAAGCTTATCGCGCTTATATTTTGCCATTAGACGATAATTCCTTTTATATAAGTTACTACGATTATTGTAGCTTTCAACTAACGATTTGTTAAATTCACTCTAAAAAAAAATAAAAAAAAAGATTATTCATCAAATGTATAAATTCGTACAAAAACAAAAACAAATAAAAATAAAATACGAAAAATAAAACTAGCACACATATCCTTAAATAGTGATATTATACTGTAGAAATATAATGACATATCCAAATTAATAGGTTAGACGTTAATAATTTTAATAAATAACAGCGACTTAATTTTTTGTTCCATGATATAAGTATTTAATACGGTAGTAAACTCCGAAATGATATAATTAAGAATAATATAATATACTTTTAATCCTATAGAACTATATTATTCTTATTTAATTTTTTTTCCTTATTATAAAATCATAAAAATTATTGTATAAGTGCAATTTGTTTTATAACAAAGAAAAAAATATATAAGTGCAATAATATATTCTAAAATTGTTATGTTAATACTGTTTATAATGAAGTAAATTTACAAAATATAATATAAAATAAATTCAATTATAAATATTCAAAACATATAAATTATTTATTTAATGTAGTAAGCTAATAAAATAATTATTTTTACTAAATTACAAAATAAAAAAAAAAATCATATATATGATTTTATAATATTTCTAACTATAGAGTACATATAGAATATAGAGAATATAGACAATACATTATTCTCTGCACTGATTGAAGTACTACTGAATTAACTTATATTTTCTTATTAACATTTATAACTTTATAACGTTTATATTATGGAAAAACTTGTTATACTAAGAATAATATTAATTATTATAACAATAAAATAATAAATGAAGAAAACAATATTTTGCACAACTTTTTGTTTTATTTTTTTGTATTATTATAATTGGTTTCTTAATAAATATATACTTTATTTAATGATCTGTGACATATTTATAACAACAAATTTATAGAAAATCGCTTAACTCACTTAACAAGTATATATTTAAAAGGTATATAAAAACTAATCCTTTACCTTATTAATTTAATTGTCCAAGGTTATTGTGTTCAATTAGATATAATTTATATTATTCTATATAAAAGAAAAATTTATAAATTTGTCGACCTTTTTTTATATTACTTTGTATTTTTTTTAGTGTTATATATATATATATATATATATATAAGAAGTATAAAAATAAAAAAATAACTATTTATAGTGTAATTTTTTACAAAGTATAATACATAAGAATATTATGGGTAATATAATTTAGTTCTTTAATTATTTCAGTGGTAAAATAAATATGGTTTTTTTGATATCATTATATATTTCACCTATATTTAAGTAATATTTTAGAATAGTTGTTAGCTCCAACAATTATATAAGATAAAAAGTGATGTTAGAAATTCATAATCCCTCATTTAAAAATAATAATTCAAGAATTCTTAAATCGATAATATTCCACTTATAATTTACAATTTAAAGGAAAATTACATTATTATTTATTCATATTTTCATACATGAACAATACAGAAATTTTATTCCAAAAATGATTACATCAAATAGGTTATGAAACATACATTTCGCATAATAAATTTTTTATAAATATGACTTTTTATATATACTTTTAAATAAAAAATACATATAAACACAAAAACAAATATGTTTTTGATTTTATTATATGAAGAGTAACATAATATATTGAAATTTAAACTAATATACAAAAATTTATTTAACAGATCATTCAAATTATCACTTAAAACCATAAAAAATATAAAAAATATAATTTATAAAAATAAAAATCACTTTACTAGATTAATGAAGTAAAATTAACTATGATTTTATATGTTAAATTAAACCATAACATATTTATCATAATGAAAATATGCATGATACATATTATATATATAATTTTTTCTTATGAAGCACACATTTATATTGTAAATATAGAGAAATATCAATTTTACATTTATATGTTTAGAAAAAAAAATATATATATATATATACAATGCATAAGAGTATTAAATTACGTCAATATAATTCATTATTATAATAAGGATAATTTTGAAACATTTTAAATACTAAAAATATTTAATATATTTTCCTTTACTTTGTATATCTATATGTATTTCTATATATTCAGGGAGCATAAGAATAGAATTATAATTATACAACAGTTGTTTTTAATAAGAATATAATATCATTAAGTACATAGAAAGATTTCATTAGGTTCATGAAAAATATTATTTCAGAAAACAATATATGAAATGTAAATAGGATATAATTTAATTTTCTCATATTCTAATGATTTATTTTAAAATGTTTACCAGTTTATAAATAGCCAATAAATTACAATATAAAGTAATTATCTATATTTAAGTTATACCTTATTAGAGTAAATAATTTTCTTTGTAACACTTAATCTAATAAACAATATATTTAATAACGGAATAAGAAATAAAAAATTAACAAAAATATTATAAATGAAAATATTCCCATATAGTAAATAATAATGAGATACTCATAAATGATGAATAATTTATACTTTTTTTGTGTGTAGTATTGATATATTTTCGGCATTAATATATATAACTAAATCCTCTATATAATTGTTTTTCAAAAACAAAAATATATTTATCACTGCAAATGACTCATATAATAAACTCTCATTTCTTGACTAATTTATTTTATGTAGTATTTGAATTATATTTAACCTTACGCTAACCTTTTCAACCATAAGCCCATTTAACATAATCATCTTCATTCTCTTTATCATTTATCCAAATTGATATAATATATCTTTAATAGTATATTATTTGTACCTTACTCATTTTCTGATAATAATATGTCAGTTGTTCAGTTTAAGGTTCGATCCTTTCTGCTCTAATTATCTAAAGATTTACCTAAGGTACACTACAATGAAAAAAATTATATTTTTATTATTTATGATATGATAAATTTACTTACGTATAACGAATATTTACTTATAAGTATATTTTAGGTGAGTTATCAAAAAATATAAGGCAAATTTTTATCTATACTATCATTACACCTCATAATATAAATTCGAACAACTCCAAATAAAAAATAGAGGTAAGGATTATTTGTCTTTTTTCATATTAGTATAATTTAATGCTACAATATATTTAATTAAGGAAAATAATAATAGTTTATCTACAAAATAGCGATAAATACGTATATTTTTTTACATTGTTATATTATATTTTAAAAAAGCACAAAATTACATAAATAAAGTAAAAATATAGAGTATAAAAAGGCAAACATAATTTTAAATACATTTTTGTAAATATATTCAAAAACGTTATAAAAAAAGAACCATAAAATAAATCATTTTTTTTAAATCTAATATAATTCATAAATGCTCAAAAAAAAAAAAAAAAATATACATATATATATATATTAATGGTCTAACAGGACAATTCTAAATTTTTATTAGCAGTAATTTCCATAAGACAATTAAAATAAAATAACTATTTTAGTTCATATGAATTTTATTTCATAATTAAAATAAAAAAAATACATGCGCTGAGAATACGTACATTAGCTTATACTAGGAATATATTCATTTATTTTGTTCATTACCATCCTAAGAATACGCTTACTTTATTGTATAGTTTATACCTTAAAATAATCATCTTATAATTGCAAAACATTTATTGCTGCATAGCATACAATAGTATTAATACTACTGAACGGAAACAAAAAATGACAAAATTTTAAAGGGCATATATTTAACATAGCATGTAATATAAACCTACCTTATTCAGAGAATTTATATTGTAATTATATAAAAATTATACTCAAGGATTTAGTTTACATACAAACTTTTCTGTTTTAAAAAATATTTTCCATTATAACACTTTTATATGTTTGTTCCATATTATTATAAATGCATATTATAACTGTTATATAATTTAAAATAATGCATTTTATTTATCATCACTAAAGTAAAATTTATTAAATCTAAGAATTAAATAATTTATATTTATTTATAATGTTATTTTTTAAATAAAAAAATATTAATTTATAGGTTCTATAGAAGTGAAAAAATTAAAAAAGAAAAATGTAATAAAATAACACTTTTACTAAATAGGTTGCTTAAAAATTAATTCCATTAAAAAATCATTGTAAAAAAATAATAACCTTAAGAAATACAATGAAATAAGATATAAAAAAATATACAATAAAATTTAGAAAAATATTTAATGCATTTCTTCAAATTTTGACATTTTTACGGAGGAGATAAAAACTTATCTATTTTCTATTTATTTAATAATAAATATTACCCATAATCTTATATTAAACTACATATATTAACATAAAATAAATTAGATGTTTTGTAAAATCTATCTATAAAAGCAGAAACAGTTATATTCCATAATACTTTTTGAATAGAGTAAATATAGATAGTTATAAAAACACAGTGTATATATATATTATTTTGATGATATAATGATAAATTGAAACTAATGTAAGTTAACAAATTTCCTTTCTAAAAAATAATTAAAAAACAATATATAAAATCTTTAAATTTATAATAGACTATATAATACATATTAAATTTTAATATTACACAAAAATGAGATCGTAGTCTTTTTTATTTCAGATTTTCATATTTACGTAGTATATATATACATACAGATAGATATAACTGCATTCAAAAAGATTTATTTTTTAGTATCTTTAAATAATTTTCTTATCTGGATCTCCATTTGTAAAAATTTTCAAATTTGTGTTTATATAAAAATGTATAATGGCGCAACATATTAATAAATGCCATCTATTAGAGAGAATATATAATTATAAAAATTGGGTAAAATCGTAAGATTCATTTATATAACTATTCCCTAAATATACTTATAACTAATATAGTTGAAAATTCTTAAGGTTTTTGTTTTTTCCTAAATTAGTTTATGCATGTTCGAACTATTAAAAATATTCACATCAATTTAAATTATATAATTTTTCATATTCAACAAAATGAAAGAAAATTAAATATAAAATTGTCGTTTTTTTTGAAATATATTATTTCCTGAGTGAACAAGTACGACATGAAGTAGTATAATAATTAAATATATTTATTTATTGTATATATGTATATCTATTAATTCATATATATTTATATTAATACCATAATATTTTTAAAATTATTGAAGATAAAATGTCAATTTTAATAATCATTTATCATATATACAACGTATGATATAATGGATTAGGTTTCTTTTAATTTAGCGTGTTCTTAATATTATAATGAGTCATATGTGTTTTTTTATTTTAATATTTTATTTAAAAATTAATTTATTCGTTCTATACATATTTTCATTGAAATTACTATTTTCACATGATTATATTATGTAATATTTTTGCAGTATCACACATAATATAACTATTGAATCTTATCAACAATACTAGTACACTATGATTTCTTTTGAAGCAAGTCCATAAAAACATATGTGTATTAAAATAATCAATAAATTAGAACCATTATGTGTTTTATTCATGTGCATTTTATATTAATCTAGAATTTTACAAACATATTTTTTTTAATTAATATATTTTTTTCAAAATATATTTAACACTTTCTTACTGTGCCTTGGTTTCTGTGCATATAACTAACGTAATTCTTACAGGAAAAAAAAATTAATGTATAATTTTTTCCTTTTTCTGTGTTCCATATGTATTCATTCATTACATGAAAACTTGCATATGTAATTTCCTTGTTTATATTTTTATTAGTACATGTGTGTACTTCTTTGCATATTTTTTTAAATATACTGAATATTTGAACATATGTATCAGAATATAAGTACAGTTTGTGTATATGTACACTTATTTACTTATACTAAATGTTTTCTATAATACTACGACGAACTAATAACTTTCAAGTTTTTGCTTATACCTTTACTCTTTATACTTCTGTATTATTTATATTCTTTTTTTTGCTTCGTCGTGCTTACGATGAATGCATTAACTAATATCTTTATAAAGTTCTTTAAAAGAGATTATTAAATGTACATTAGCAATTCAGACTAAACATAGAATGGGCTACAGTTAAATGAATTTCCTTTCCAAATAGACAATTTAAAAACCTCATTGTTCAAATTACTCATAGTATATATTTTTTTTATCCTTTTTCTTTATTTACATCTGTAAGAAAAGTAACTTTTTCAAAGAACTTTATTCATTGTTGTTCTTTTCCCTTTTCATTTATCTGAATTTTATCTTCCATTGCATTCTCTCCTTTGTAAATGAACTTACTCTAATTTGTTCACATCTATAACGGATTAACGTAAGTTGGTAATGCCATTAATATCATGTAAATAAATTTCCAATGTGCAAAAGATTGTATACATATATATATGTACACATGATTTCCTTTTTATGATTTTTAATATAAATAAACTAACACATACAAAGACAAAGAGTGTAACAAAAAAAGAATATATATGCGTGAGCGTTGTATGCATAGATAAGCATCTAATCATGAACAATGCTCTCATACTAAGGTTCATATATATTAACTTAGTTATTTCCTCAAATTGTTTAAGTTATTAACATAAAATTGTCATTCTATGATAAATTCCTTATTCAATTTACTTTGCTTTAAAGAGATTAAATAAGCATTATTGTTTTTACGAAAGTATTTTTCTTATGTGTTCTTTCATTCGTATCACACATAACGTGTACAACAACATAAAAAAAAAATTTCATATATATATATCAACCTAAGCCATAATAAGGAACTGCTGTAATGATTTCGTAAAATGAAATAGATAAATCCAAAAGTAAAAAATACATCTCATTTGTTTAATTAGTTATTATTTTTATGTATTCTCTCTTTAGGCTGGAAAACTTTCTTACAACCCTGTTAATAATATAGATATATAATTCAAAGTGTTTTTTCATGTTTAAAAATAAAGATTCATTTTTTGAAATATACAAAGCATATGTATTGAAATATGTAAATGGATACCTTACCTTATGTAAGTATACGTATTTACCCATTCACCTATAAGCATTTACATACATACATATTCATATGCACATGTACATATGCACATTCATATGCACACATATATGTACACAGTGTAGCAGTATTGTTAACACAAATAAATACTTTGAAAACAAATGTTTTCTACTTTAATATCTGTAATATGTCAGAAAGTACATAATTACTTTCTTATTTTATGGATTTTAAGCTTTTTATACCAAATAAGGTAAGCAATAATAAATTAAAGAAACGTTGCAAAGAGTTAAATTTCCCTTTTTTCTTTTTATCTCTTTTTCATAAAATATGTATATGTAGATCTATCTTCCTCCTTAAAAACAAATTTGTAATTGTTTTATTAACATAGAAAGAAGAGGGGAGAAGAAAAATCACTCCAAAATTTTACTGTTATAGTTATATATTTTGTATTATTATAAATAACATTTCTTGTTATGTTACTTTTTTTTATTTTTCTTATTTTCTTTTTTTTTAAATCACTAATTCAGCATCTCGTAAGATATGATATTGCTTTTTCTTTATTTTCAACTTTGTCGGCGTAACAACCTTACTGGATGAATAAGTTTTCTTGATACATATACATATACATATAACCTCAAAAAATATATAGAAATGTTTAGGATTACCATATTGATAAGGTTTACATATGCATATTATTAATTTTTGCATTTCTTGCTTTTTAAATTATTAAAATTTATGCATGTAAACTCCACTAATATATAGATCTACAATGAAAAGCAACACACCAAACACAAAAAATAAAGCAAAATTTAGAATTATAGTTACATATATCATAATAATTGTTATAACACTCTAAGGTTATACTAACAATTCAGGAACTTTGTCACAATTACGAAATGCAAGTTATGCTCTATCTTATTTCAGAAAATTTTTGCATGCGATAATTTTATTTATATTTAATAATATTTTATATTTTAATTTTTAGAAAATTAAATGCAAAAAAAAAAAATTTGAGGTAAAACGGAGAGATAGAAGAGTGAGATGAAAATGAGAAGTTAAATTATTAAGTAAATAACATTTTAGGGATATATACATATGTAATTTGTATCTTTTAATCATGAACATATGTTCATATTTGAAAAAATATTCAAACAAGGTTAAAAAAAAAATAATATAGTTATAATTAAAAGAACAACCGTAACACGAAAAATTAAAAAAGAACTTTATTCTTTTTTTTTTGATCGTAGAAAATTTAACTTAATTTTCTATTTCAATGCTAAATATACTCAATATAATTTACTAATTTCCCTCCTCGGCATTGTAATAAACGAGAATTTTGTGTCATAAAAAATTCATGTACCCTATAAAAATACATATAAATGGAAAACTAATGATCTTAAGGGATAAAAATAAATAATTTACAAATATGTCTTTTAAATGATATGGAACATTTTTATTATGATGTTATTTCATTTAACTATACAGTTCTAATTAAAATAGTTTTTATACATTATATTAAAGAGTCTTTTAGTAATACATCTCTCTTTTGCACCCGGTAAGAATGTTTTTTCTTTAATTTAATATGATTTCTCAATTTTTTCCATATAAACCGTACCTTTTTAATTATCAATTATTAATATTATTAAATATTAATAGATGATTAAAAAATAAAAAATAAAAAATTTTGAATACATATTTTTGTAAAAAATATAATATAATAAATTTCTTTAATTGTTAAAAAAAAAAAGAAAAATTAAAATAAGTTTACATTTTTAATATTGAAGATTCAAGACACCTACTAATAGATATATGGGAATAAAAATCTGATAATATAATTTATGTAATAATTTACATTGTGTTATAAGTTAATATTTAGTTATTTTATTTTTCATATACACCTAAATATGTAACAGTATGAATTAATATAACGTCAAATTTTTTCATTTTTATAGAACATTTCTTTTTTATCTCTTATAAATAAAACTAAAAGAAAATATTGTACAATTCAAAAAAAAAAAAAAAAATATTATTATAATATAATTATTTTACATATTATATTACATAAACAAAAAAAAACATTTTAATAAAATATCGTAATAATTAATATTATAAAAAAAAATTACAAATAAATATTTTATATTAAAATTTTTATTATAAATCTCTTCACTTTCACCATACAGATTATTTCGCTTAGATAATTCTCATATTTTCTATCTCTTTAGTATATTTATTCAAACAAAAAAACTTGCTCGTGTTATTTTAACAGTTAAAAAATACTTTTTAATAGCAAGTAAATGTGATAACTAAAACGCATATTAAAATTATCTTATAATTTTCATTTGAATCCATTAAAAAAAATTTAATATATAAAATTTATTCATGAAAATTACTAGAAAAACTTTCATATATAAAATAATATACAGTACACTTAATTAATTAAAGCTTGTGCAAAAAATATGGCACTTCTTAATTTAACAATGTAAAATTTATGTAACCAAAAAAAAAATTATATATCTAAGAATTATCTAAAAATACATAATCCATATTTTTTGGAATTTCATTCTATTCAAAGTATGAGCATTATATATATTTATGTATTATTAATCTTGAATAAAGATAATATTCAAATTTATGTATATTTTTAAAATTATATTATCTCCTTAATCCATATCTTTATATATATGAAAAATAAGAAATATGTTCAAAAAATAATAACTATGTGTTATTAGAGAAAAAATATATATTTTTTCATTACTATTAATTATAATATAACTTCCTGCATATATACATAATATTTTATTATTATAAAAAAAAAAAATGAATTTATATATATTATCCATTAATATATGTTTACATATAATTCATTTAATTAATATTATAATAAAGTAATAGATAAAAATTATATACATTTTTTTTTTTTATAAATTTTAAATATAACATATATATAATTATACAGTTCAAAATTTAATAATACCTTAATTAAATTTAGCAATAAATAATACATCCAAGTTATTGTAATTGCAAATATATAGTTCCATAAGCTAGTAAATGAATATATATAATCAATTTTTAATAAGAATATTTGTTTATTATATATTTATAACTTCAATTTTATATTATCTATAAGATAATATAAGTGCACTATAATAATTTTTTTAATAATTATGTTTTGTAGCATATTTTTTATAAAACTTAATGTATGGATGTTATATTATGATTTCTACTCAACATAAAAAAAATATGCACAAATATCAACAAAACAAGATGCATTTACATTCTATCGCTAAATACCGAAGAGTATACATTTAATTCTAATTTAAAACCAGTAATACATTTTCTTAATAACTTAGAAAAATAATAATTTTATACTAGAACAGTATATACAATAGAAAGAACTTATTGGTTAAAATATAAATTATCACAAGAATTCTATAATATTATATGAATTTTTCTATTATATATTGATGTTAGTTCATATATATAAGGCTTTTATAAAAATGAATTTAAATAGTAAAAAAATATATATATTATTACATATATATTTAAGCTAACATAATATTTTATGTTAAGAATTGAAATATATTAAAACGTTAAAATTCACAAAAAAGTTAAGAATTTATTTTACACTTTTGTATAAAAGATGACATATATATGCAGGTTTATTTGTAAAATTTAATAATTATAGCTACATTTATTAAATAGATGACTAAAGATATTATAAATATTACTTCACATAAACAACTTCTTTATAAAAATAAATAAATATCTTAGCATTTAATTATTTTTTCGTGAACTTGATATTTTCAAATTTTTTAACTTTTTTATGGTAATAAACAATCCATAATATAAGTGTGATACCCAATATAATGAAAGGTAGGACATAAATTAGATAAACAAAAAAACTGCTTACATATGATTCAGTTACCTTTGTCACCTTTCCTCTCAATTCTCTTACTACTTCTGATGTCACAATGCTTTTCCCTTTCTTGAAGAACCAACCTAAATAAGAAGTCCTCAGAAATTCATGAAAATTGTTTATCCAGTCTGGTGTTAACATTGTCAAAAAGTAAAATAACCAATTTATAAACCCATTAGAACAAGAATAATCTAATATGAAGGATATTGGTAACAGAACAAACATTAATAAAGGTAATGCAAGTCGTAATCCGTACTTTTTACATATTATTTTTTTGTAAAGTTTATCACTAATCGTCCTATTGTTTTTAAGATAATTCTCATAATCAAGTTCCTTGAATATTTTTTTTTCTAAATGGGAATATTTTTTGGTTTCAAATATACAGCATTTATTTTTCATAAGATTTTTATGGTATTTCTCATTCTTTAATGAAGTTCTACGTGATATTTTCTTTTTTCCTGTGACCCCCATTTCGCTCTCATGTACATTATATTTTTCTTGTATTCCGTTATTTGGTATCTCTCGTATTAAACGTACATTACTTGAATACTTATCCTTTGTACATTTTGCTAGTAATCGATAATATCTTCCACACAATATTGTATCATGTTTGTATTTCTCTTCAAAACATGTGTTCCACTTGCTCTAAAAAAACAAAGAATATATTCATTATTTAAAATAATAATTAATTTTATTCAAACAAAAAGTATTAATAAAAAAAACACACAAAATTTTTGAATGAAACAAACTTAATTTAAAAATATTTCCTTACAGAATCATTATAAAATTGGGAGATCCAAGTTAATAGGACAAAGGCGACAATTTTAATAAATAAGAGTAACTTCATTGTTTGTTCCTTGACGTTAATTACTTATATTTTAATATATTCATAAAATAATAACTTAACAATAGTAAAATATTAATTTAATGTTAAAGGATAACTTATTATTGATTTAATTTCTTTTTTCTATTCTATTTTATTTTTTCTTAAAAACATGATAAAATATATATATATATAATTTTTTTGACAATAGAGACAAGTATAAATAACTTTAAATGTATATTATATAATTTTAATTTTATTTTTAAAAAACTAATTTTAATTTAAATAGAATAACTTGAATTTATCCCTAAACATTCTGAATATATGATTAAATTATTTAATAGAGTAACTAAATAATGTTTTAAATTAAAACTTTAAAAAATAAAATAATAAAAAAATATAAAATTTTTCATATTTATAAATATAGATTTGATGCAGAATATTAACTGTAAATACTATAGTATATGTAGAATATAGAATATATAGAATATAGATATTACACTATTCTCTACATTGAAATGATTATAACTAATTTTGACAATGTTTTATTATTAATATAATTGTATAAATATTATATATTGGAAAAACTTGTTATTATTGTTTAATGTTATTAATTTATATAATAATATTAATAATGATAAATATAAAAATCAAAATTTTAGCATAACATCATATGATATATTAATTATAACAATATCATTCTTTAATGTTCTATAATATATTTAAAATATTTAATGTATTATATGGAACCAAATATATAAAACGTTTCATATCTTATTGGTGAATAAATTATAATTTTTTGTTTTTCTATAACAATTTTTTAAATTTCTTATTTTTAATTATTTATAATTTATAATATTATATGTAAATGTAATATTTTAAAATTGTATACATAATATATTATTTTTTTTTTTTTAATCATATATATAAAGAATAAATGTTAATATATATTCTGATGAACAATAAAATAAACAAGCTGAAAAAATAATGTAATTTTCAAATATATATATTATTACGATTATTTTTTCAATACATAATAAAAAGTATTTTTTTCCAAAAGGAATCAGTTATTTGATATATGCTTTTACATAATCTATTAGAATATTTCCATATATTTTTTATTTTTCCTTTATCAGGAACAATTTATAGACAATTTATTTCATTATATCTTCATTCTCTTTCATGTCACATATTTTCTTATGGTTACGCCTTTGTAAGCTTTTCTCTATTACTCTTATAGTATTTGTATTCATAAATTTTTTTTTTAATTCAGATAAATTAGCATGTTTAAACCAAAATGATTCTTTTTAATAATAATTCCTCGTCAAAAATGTTCTTACCTTGACAAAAAGTTCTTCAAGCTTATATATTTACAATTCATTTTTTTCATCATGTTTAACATGATTATTTTATATCTTCCTTTGTATCTGAAGGATTTTATTTTTTATTGAAATAATTTAAACTCTTCATATTTTTGATTGGTAAATATAAAAAAAAGACATTTTGTTTTATGTGTATATTTTATTCATATGTTCTTCTAATTTCATTATATGTATTATTGCAAATAATTGTGCCGCTAATATTTTTATTTTACAATTATGAAATTCACTAAAATATTCTTTATCTTTTAAACTTCCTAAATTATTGTTAACGAACATTCTTTAACTCCGATACCACACATATGTATTTCTCTTTTATATATCTTAATCAATTTCATAAATCATCATTTAAAATATTATTCTAGTATGAATAATTTCTTCATTAGTCATTTATTTATTCATATTTCTACATTTTCTCTACAAAATATAAAGCAGTGAAATTTACAGTTCATAATGTTCACTTATCCTCTTATATATACATAAGTTTTTTTATTCATTCTTTCCATATAATCTATTAAATATGTAATTGAACTTATATGTTGCCTACTATTTTATTCTATAACTCGTTTTATATTTGTATAATAAATTAAAATTTCATAACGCATTTTTTAAATTCAAATTAAACTCATTTATACAATATATATAGTTGTTTTTTTTTCATGTTTTCCAAGTAATCCTACATATATTTCTAAATAATATCACTTTTTAAATACTCATTTATCATTTTTTCATTGATATGATACTTCTATATTTATATTCATAATACAGTTTTTATCCTTTTTTTTTTTTTTTTAAATATATTTCTATATTCATGTATAACCATTTCTTGATTTCAGCTATCCTTTTTACAATCTCAATGGCAACATAAGCTGTTGGATCCTTTTAAGTTTATGAAGGAAAATATTAATTACCTATTATTAATAGTTTATTAAATATTTTTTTTTTTTCTTAGTTTTTCATAAATTATAAGTATAAATAATGATATCAATAATTTGAGATTAGGTTTTTTCTATAAGCGGAATTTTATATAGAATATTGAGTTAAAAAGAACAATATGTAAAGGCTATTATGTTATATTAGAATCCATAGAAACTTTTTATTTTATATTTAATATTAGGTAAAAGTACTTATGTATTTTTTATTATTGTATATTAAAAACAAAGATTCTAATCTAGAATAAATACTATATAATTTCCTTTTTATTCTGTAACACCAACTTGAAGAATTACCTATGTACTAAAAAAGTAAATTAAAATTTGTTTTGAAACTATATATTAATATAAATTAATAAATTTTTAATAAAAATTTAATTTACATATTTTACATGGAAATGTACAAATTGTGTTTTATACTCTTGCATTTTATATATGGCAAACTTTATAAATGTAAAATCTCGTATTTGCAAACAAAAAAAAATATTAATACTTGACAAAATGTATCAAAAAATCTATAAATAATGTCATATTAATAATTGTTCTAAACAAAACGGCATGCTATGTAATATATCACATATAAGTACATTTAAAATCAGCAAAATAATGATAATTATGTATATTCATAATTAATTGGTGAATTTATAAAAATTCTTCAAAAGAATGAAATAGAAATATAAAAATATATTAAGATTAAAGCACAGAAATATAAAATTAAAGACAAATAGAGATTTCAATAAAATGAAAATAGTTATTAAAAAGAAGTTCCGTGAACTATGGTAATTTACAGTGAAGACAATAACTTTTTCAAAGACTTTTAATAATTATTCGTAAAAAAGGGCATATTGAATTAAGATGAAAAATAATAAAAAAATATAATTACTAAAATTATTAAAATATACATCACTACTGAATTAGAGGAATTCCTAATTTTTTCACATAATCAAAAATAAATAAGTTGTAGTTATATAATTACTTAACCTATGCATCTGAGAAGATGGCGTTTTAATCTTATCCTTTTTTGTTAAAAATACAAACACTTTCTTATATGAGAACAAAATACTTATGATTTCTATACTGTTAAAAATATTTTGATTCGTTAGTTATAAAATACATTCCATGAAATAATAAATGCGAATCATAGTTAATTTAAAATTTATATTACTTAAAAATGATTTTAATTATACCAATGAGATGTTATACGATATAAACATAAATAATATTAAAAAAAAAAAAAAAAATTTATTTCAAAAAAATGATCTACAAATAACTGAATAAATTTATTTCATTAATTTAATATATTAATGATATAAAAATATAAATATAATATATAGTTCATTAATATAGTAATATCTGTATAATATATATTTAATTTATTTATACAAAATAGAAATAATTGTATTATTAAGGACAAATAATAAATGATAATATGTTTTAAGTTTTCTTTTAATTTTAATGATTTATAATTTCCAAGCCATTAATCATTTATAAATAATACATAATGGAAAAGATATGTTTTTTTATTATATATTTATAGTTTCACATTTATACAATGAAATAAAAACTAAAAGCTAGTTTATATTATTTTTACAATAAATATGATTTGTTGAATATTTATCAAAATTTTATATTATATAATAATTATTAAGTCTTTTTTTTATTAAAATATATACATTTATACATATATATATCAATTTAATATAAAACATTCATTCCCGTATATAGAATACAAAAGACGGCATATCTATTTTTAATTTAAAATCATTAACTGATTTTCTTAAAAACCTAATAAAACAATAATATTAGACCAGAAAAAGATACAAAATAAAAAGAAAAATAGTTTAGTATAATTATATATTATAGCAGTTCCACATAATTATTTGAACTGTTCAATTATATATTCGTTCTAAAGCATAAATATATATATTCATAGAAATATATCCTAATACACAAATATATATGTTATACCATAACATGTAGATAAGAAAAACACGTTAATTAAAATCCAAATTAGGAAAATTTAAAACATACTAATAAACAAATAAACGTAAATGATATATTTTTATTGTTGTATATAAGGTGTTCAGGTACACATATGTGCACTTATAATATAATATGATATTAATTATATATATGCTTCTTAAGTATCTGACTAAAATTTCTACAATTATTTCGTCATATTGATGAATTCATTACAAAAAAGTATATATAGCTGATTATACAATTTACTTAGTCATTAATTTAATTTTGTTATATTTTTCATTATTTCTTAAGATCTTATACAATCCAGTAATAAGCATAACTGATAACGTAATCATAATTACGCTAAATAATGCTAAGTAAATATAAAATTGTTCAATCTCCTTCAACTGTTCTATAGATTTATACAATTCACCAATTAATGGGATACTTTCAATATTATTCTTTATACTACCCCAAAATGCGAATGTTGGTAATATTGATAATCCCACACCAAATAAGAAAAAAATAAAAAATTGAGCAACTCCAAAACCGTAACTTCTAAATTTTATTTTTTTTAAAGCTTTGTCACAAATTCTTCTATTTCGTTCAACTAAATTATCATAATTTTTCTTTTTTATCCATTTTTTTTCAAAATGGAAATGTTTTCCATCGAACATTCCACTATCATAATCCACAACTTCTGTATAATATTGCGCCTTATTTAATAAATTTCTATTAATTTTTTTGTTATTTTCGTTGGCCCATTTCTCACTACTAGATACATAATTTTTTTTGCACCTTTCATTATTTAGTGAATCCCCTTTTAAATGCGCAATATTTGAATCCTTATCTAGTTTATATTTTGCTAATAATCGATATTTTCTTATACCTAATTTTCTATCATTATTGTAGTTGTCATAGAAATATTTGTTAAACTTTCCCTAAAAAATCAATATATTTTTAATTTAAATAATAATTAATTTATGTTAAATAACAGTATTAATAAAAATAATATAGTGAGAATATTTAAAATAAATATTTCCTTATATATTATTTTTTTATTACGTTATTGCTAAGATCACATATCCAAGTTAAACCTATGAAAGCATATATTTTAATAAATAAGAATAACTTAATTTTATGTTCCATAATAAAGGTCTATAATATTCTAATATATAAAGTAAGTAAAAATTAACAATATTAATATAATATATTTTTAATGATAAAATGCATTATTAGTTTTTATAAATTAAAATTGATAGTCCTTTTTAAATACCTAATAAAATATATTAAGTGTAATACATTTTATTACAAGGACAAAAAAAGTTTTTAGAACATATAATAAATTATTTACATAATTTTATTTTAATGTAAATAATTTATTCAATAATAAAATAATCTTAGTTCATTGAAAAATATTCAAAAATAAAAAATAAAAAATAAAATAATTATGTAATATAATGTAATAATTAAATAACTTTATTATTAAAACTTTTTAAAATAAAAAATGATTTCTAAATATTTATATATAGAGAGTTTATATAGATTATAGATAATATATAACATAGATAATTAATTCATCTTTAAAGAAATAGAATAATTGCTATTTCATAAATGTTACAAATTAATAATTTTTATTTTATATAAGTTATGTTTTTGAAATTTTTTTATTATTTCATGAAATGTATTAATTATTATAATAATAGTAATAATAGATGAAAATAACAATATATGACATATCGTTTTGTGTTATTAATATTACAACCATCGGTTACTAGGATAAAATATGTATTCTTGTTTGTTTTATAACATATTTTAAAATAATAAACATAATAAATAATATATGATAAAATATATATTTTAAGACTAATTAAAGATTCATCTTTTATTATTACAGTATAAATTTTAATTATATATATTTTATACTATAATTTTTAAATTAAAGGTTTTTAATTTTACAAACATAATTTTTTTTATTTTATTTACATATATATATATATATATATTTATGTGTATTTTGATGAAATTTGATTAAAGAAAAGAAAAGTGACGATATACATAAATTATTTTATAAAATATAATAGCATCAAAAAGTTCTTAATCTAAATATGTATTAGTTTAATTCAATTAAGAATAAAAATACATATTTTTTGATTAGTGAATTATTTTATACTAAATTATTAAGTCATTCCTATGTAGTACAATTAAGCAGTTGTGACAAGAATGTAATATATGTATTTAATCTTAGTTTCATTAGTAAAACTCTGTAATACAAAAATTAATAATATTCTACTAACAAATCTCCTTGAATTTAAAACTTTACTAACGCAATTTTATAATATCCTTCCTTTAATCATAATCCTAGGACAAAATCCTTACATATGTATATATATCAAATGCATAAAAAATATTATTTCGTAAAATATCATAACTTTATATATTTATAATGAAAAAAAAAATTAATGTTCTTACTACAATTTTCATTAACAAAATGATCAATATTTCTTTTGTATTTTTATGCAAATATTCAATTCAAAATATCCAGTTTCAGCTCTGTATATCCGAATAAATGGAATACTTAATATTTTTCTTGTATAAGTAATATATTTTCAAATTTACGTACCTCATGCTTAACAAGTTTAATAGAAATCATAATTTAAGTTTTATTTTTGAAATTACGGGAAAGCATTTTTGGAAATACTATAATTATTCATACTAAAATACTCATATATAAATATCACAAAAATTTATATAACCTATCCTTATGTAAGTAATCCTTATATACATAATAGAGAGTAATATTTTAATTATTACTTATAATAGCTTATAAAATTAGTAAAATAATTATTGAACATGTATGAATTATATATATATATATATATATATATATATATCAAATTACTATTGCAATAGATTTATATTTTTAAAAGGAAGTGTAGTGTTTGAAAAAAATCTTAGTCATTAATATAAATTAATTATATTTTTCCATATATATAAGTTTCCATTAATTCCCTATTAAAAGCATAAAGAAAAAATTCATTGAATAACAAATGTATAAATAATCATCTATATATATTGATCTCATAAGTACAAATAAAATTTATCCTTAAAATTTACTTAAATATTATATTATGAATAACTTAATTTCATTATATATATTTTACTCATTTTAACTATATACATGTATTTTCAGAAAGAAGAAAATAAGTAATTTCTGTATTATGCATTTCAATATTAGGCTAACTCTGGTTCAAATATATATTAGCTACATAGTGTCGATAACAAATATTTATATTACCCGTCTATTACATATATATAAGTAATATTTATTAAAAATAATTAACTTCATATATAATATAATATAAATAATAAGATATCAATCTTGATATAAACCACTCTTTTAATTCAAATATGTTATAAATTATTATATTCTTAAGGAGCTATTAATATTTCATTCTAATAAGTAAAATTATATTAGTACATATGAATATATCCTAATTAAAATATCGAAAAAAAAAAAAATATATATATATAATAAAAATATTTTGGTATTTAATTTTGTAATATGTATTTCTCATTATAATTTTTATTTCAAAATAGTTCTTGTTAAAAATACATTAATATAAAAAATAAATATGAAACCAAAAAAAAAAAAAAAAAAATTAACAAAAATAATAGTAAAATTTTCACTATTCTGCTCTATCTTGTAAATGAATTAATTATTTATATTCATAATTACATGCCAGAGTTGTTTATATACAGTCTGCATTAATACATATATACATTTCCTAATGTGCTTATTTATTGGTGTAGAATATTATAAACATGGGTATCTACGAGTAATTCCACGTCAGAATATTTATACATATATTTATAAATAAAGGGTGCTACTTCGATTTAGACTAAATTAACTTTTACATTTGTCTTTATATGTTTACATTTTTTACATTCTTATTTGTTATTTCTCAGTTCTTACAATAAATGTACAATATAAAAAACCCTCTAAAAAAATCATACATAAATGTATTCAAAAGTTTACAATTTTGACTCGATATAGAATGGGGATACACTTGAATTATTATTTTTTACGAATTAATTTAAACAACCTCCTGTACAGGAGGATTAATATATATTTTTGTTCTTAATCGTTTTAATTATTAACAACATTAAGAGATCATCTCTTTCAATAAACTTTATGCATTGGTGATATTCTCCTTTTCGTTCATAAGAACTTTATCATATATTTTATACTTTCATATTCACATAAACTTACAATTACATGCAAATAACTAAAACGGGGGAACATCAGAAGGTAGTCAGAGACATAACGAATGAATAAATTTTTAGGACACAACATTTGTATATATATATTTATTTATTTATTTACGTGCTTCCTGTTATGACTTTTCAATATAAGCACTATAACATGTGCAAGAAAATCTAGTACATGAAAAATAAAAAAATATATATATACATGCCTTATGCATACGTAAGCGTACATCTATGAATAATGATATTCGATGAGAGTACACAACATGAACGAAATTGTTAACCCATATTTTTTCATTTATTTATATACTTAAAATTACTTAATGACGATAAATACCCTATTTGATATATTTTATTTTAAATGATTTTAATATACATTGGTGTCTTTATAAATGTATTCTTCTTATGAGTTCTTTCGTTCGTTTCACATATGTACGGTACAACATAAAAAAAAATCTACATATATATATATGAAGCTCATCCATCAAAAGGAACTGCCATAATGATTTCATAAGAAAAAGTAGATAAATGAAGTTGTAAAAAATATATTTCATTTGTTTTATTAGTTATTATTATTTTTGTGTACCATCTGTTTATGGAAGAAAACATGCCTCTATCAACCGTATTATAAATATAGATAAATAATTCAATATATTTTTCACGCTTAAAAAAAAAAGATGTGCCTTTTGAAATGTAGAAATATAAATGTATTAAAATATATAAATGGATACATTACATTATGTAGGTATACATATTTATATATAGTCACGCGCCCATACGCATTTACATACATGTATGTTCATCTCCAATGTATATATACATGGCATATCAGAATAGATGACATATATAAATTTTTTGAAAACAATAGTTATCAACTTTTATATCTCTAATTCCCAACAAATTATATAATTAATTTCTTAATTTTTATATTTTCACCCTTTCATACATGCTAAGGAAAAAAAAAATAATTTAGGAAAATGTTGTAAAGAGACACACAACCATTTTATTTCTGTCTGTTTTTCACAAAACACTTGTGTGTATATCCATTTTCCTTTTTAGAAAAACATCTTTGTAATTTCTGTTTGAACTTAAAAAAAAACGGAAAAAAAAATTATCTTAAAATATCCAACTGTATATATACATTGTGTATCAGTATTAATCATATTTTATTATATTTTACTTTTTTTTATTTTACTGGAGCCACTTTTCCATGGACTTATCAGATAATGTTTATCTCCTTTTTTATTCCTCTTTTAACATAACCTTCTTTCAGGATGATTAATTTATCTTGATAAAGATACAGTTAACCTATAAAAAGAAAGCGTATAATTCATGTACACAGCGATAATTCCCTCAATTCTCATATTTTATATTTATTAGAATTTATGCATTTACATTTCATTAATATTTAAGCCTATAATTAAAAGCAGTACATCAAGTGAAAAAAATAAAATAAGTATACCAATTAGTATTACATACATTAATACAATTATTATAAAAGTTCTATCTTATACTTACCATACATTGACATTTTTACAATTGTTAAGCTAAATTTATAATTTATCATATTTTTAAAAATTTATACACAAGGAAATACTATTACAATTTATTAATATATTATTTTTTTATTTTAATTTTTTACATTCTAACTTCAAAAAAAAAGAAAGACAAAAAGTTGGGTTAAAGTGAGATAAAAGGGAGAAAAGAAAATTTGAAATAAAGAAAATTTTAGGGATATATATACATGTACATTTTATATTATATCCTCATTCATACATGTATATACATAAAAAGCGTTCAAAAAAAATGAAAAAAAAAAGATAAAACTGTATATATAAACAGAAGAAACTCCAAAATGAAACAATATGTATATAATAAAATCAAACATACATTAAAATATATACATCGAAGTATATAATAGATATGGGAAAGAAGCTAAAAAGAACAAGAAGAAATCAATCGTTACTAAATTTTTATTGTAAAATACATTAAAGAAAAAAAGTGAAAATTTTTTTATGTTTATACCTTGTATTATATGCATATTCTTCAATTTATCTTTATATTTAAAAAAAAAAAACTTATTATAACATTAGAACAATGCTATGTATTGACATACAATGTCATTTTATATATAAAACTTTCATTAAAAGAGAGTATTATATGTTGTTTTTTTCATATGGTTATATATCACAGTTCAGTAACTTATATGTCTGTCTATATTAAAATGTAAAATTAAAAAGAAAGAATATTTTAAAAAATTCATAATATACGAATTAAATTCTTATATAATACTCTAATAATACATATGTAATTTGTTCACAGATTTATATGATATTTATTTATTTATATGTTTGTTCTCCTATACTAATCTTTGTATATTGCAATTATCTATAATTAACAAATAAAAAGGTTCCTTTTAAATATCGTTTACAGCTGTTTTTTAATTAATATACTTTATACGCTTTGCTTAAATTAACATATTACTTTATTTTGAAATGTCACTTTTTCTTAAATTATAATATTATCTAAATTTGAAAAACGTCTTAGAAGAATATAATATGATTGTGCGTTACTATAGTAATCCTGTTTAAAAGTCAGTGCAACTAAAAATATTAATTATCTGTAACTTTGTTTTCATATGATATAAAAATATAATTTTTATATATCATTATCTGTTGACACAAAAGTAACCATAAAAATCATAATCAAAAATAATATTAGACCACTTCATTTATAATTACAATAAATAATAATATTTTAATTATAGTGTTCTTTGAAATATATATTCTATGAATTCCGCGGAAACGTACAAATAGTTACAACAAATATGACTTCTTATGTGTAATGTTCCTTTTGTATAATTATCATCCTATATTCAATTAAAATAATTATATAAAAATATAGAAATATACAAATTGTTCTTTGATTTATCCATAGTATCTTATATTTACTTGGGCTTCTGTAATAACCTTCGAAGTCTAGTATATAATTATAATTCTGTTAATATTATTTGATAGAATATTTGTATAAAACTTGTAAAATATTTTAAACAGTTTTTATAAATTCATAAATCATTTTTATTATATATATAATCTAAAAAAATTTTAAATTCATGCATATTTCAAATTATTATGAACAATATAACAATAAATATATAAGTTATTTTATGACATTAAAAAAATGACACAATTGTAATAAATTTCCTTTCGATATTTCTTCCCAATCTTTTAAGTAAATAAGTATCGATATTCTCAATTTTCACATTGCCTTTTATTAAAAAATTACCATATAAAATAGAATTGATTCTAATTCAATTAATTATTTTTTTTTTAATATAGTTGTTAATGTAAAAGTAAAAAAATACATTATCACAATAATTTATGCCATATATATGCTTATATTTTATTAATAGAAAAAGATATTCTATTCAAATAAAATAACATTTAATATTAATAATATATATATAAATATATATGTTTTTTATTTAAACAATAATTAGAAATATTTTCGCTGTCATACAAAATTTTCTATATATGATGTTATTATGATATTTACTATATAAGTATGCATTTATAAAAAATGGGATATCTATGTGTTAAGAGATTAAACAATATATTTTTAAATTCATTCTATTATTGCAACTAAATTATATATTAAAGTTATATTATGAGTTTGTTTAGAAAATATGAAAAATCAAATTTAATATGTGAATTGTATTTATTAAATTTACTCAAAAACGGTTGAGAGAAGAAACATATTTTTTAAATTTTTTAACTAAACAGTAAAAAAAAAATAGATTAAATTTTACATTATGCCTTATTTAAAAATATATAAAAAATATAAAAAATATTACGCATTCATAAGTTATATATTAGAACAAAATATTCTTTAACATTTATTTTGTTTAAAAATTGTCATTATTTTTTAAAGAAATTATTAATTAATATAAACTTTATTATTATATACATTTAAAATTATTTTAACAATTTACATCATATATTTATGGAAAGTGCGTAAAGAGCACGAATATGTAATTCTTTATTTACAAATAATTACATGTTTTTACAACTGTATATATTTTTTTTCATTATGCTTAATTAAAATTTTTATTTTACCCTCATATAATGTATTTTTCTAAATTTACTATTACGAGATAAACATAAAAATAAAACTAAATTTCGACATATTAACTAATAATATCTGATTAAATTCAAATCGTTATTTTAATGATTCAATGACGTAGGATATATATAAAATTCATAATATATTTATATAAAAATTTTCAATAAAATATATATAAAAATAGTTTTTAAATATTAATTAATAATTCATTTAATCATTATAGCAATGCGATATATGCATTTAACTCTTTAATTGCAAATAATTAATTTTATGAATATAGTAAACTATTATAGATCATTCATATTTTAATATGATATTATTTTTTTTTTAAAGTAAATAACAAAACATGCATATATACACATGCATGGGAACAAAACACTTTCAGTATATTTCATTAAAAATAAAAAAAATCACGTTCATTTTTACCCAAAAAATAACAAAAAATATTTTTAATTTAGTTAATATATAATAGTGTTACTGTGAAATATTGAAAATTAGAATGTACAATATTTTATAATTCAAACATTGATTAACACCCTATTTAAAGACAATTATATAAATTGTCTTATTATATATGAGTTATAATATAAAAATATATATTTTTCATAAGAATCCATTGACATAATCACATATATTTACTAGTTCATAATGTATATTTAATAATTCTATAATAATTTCAGAATATATATGTTTAGAAAAAAGAAAAATTTTAAATTCACAAAAAAACAAAGAACATATATTTTAACTGTTGTATCCTAAAAATACCATATGTATATGGATACAAATGTAAAATATAAGAAATTATGGGAATGTTTATTAGGCATATTAATAGGGATGATACATATATCAGTTCATATTGAAGATTACACAAACTAACATATTACTTATTATAGATTTTACCTTTTCCTGAACTTAATTTCTTGATATTTTTTTACCTTTTTATGGTAGTAAAAAATTCCTAATATAATGGTGATACCCAGTACTAGGAGAGGTATACAATAAATTATATAAATTAGAAAAGGTTTAGTTATAAAAGTCCAATTTCTAGGAGATGTTGATGCACCATTCACAGGAATCTTAGCTGTATGCCACAAAAAGTCTAAATTGAGTTTCCCCAAGAAAGCACGTAAGGGACTTGACCATTTAGCTCCATGTGTGTTTTTCAGTACTTTTAGCAATCCCCCAATAATTCCATAACCACAAGAAAAATCTAATATTATTGAGATTAATAAAAACAAGAATAAGAATAAAGGTAAACAAATTCGTACTTTTTTTTTTTTAAATATTATTTTTCTGAAAAACTTATTAGTAATAGTTCTGTTGTTTTGAAGAAAATCTAAGTAATCTAATTCTTTGAATATTTTTTTTTCTATACGAGAATATGCTCTTGTTTCAAACATAAAAGATTTATTTTTCATATGTTGCTTATGACCTCCTTCATTCACTAATGCCCTTCCATTTGACTGCTTTTTTGTTTCTGGGTTTTTTTCTTCATTATTAGATACGTACCTTTTTTCTTTTGATTGATATTTTGGTATATATTCATGTAAATATACAGCACATGAATCCTTATCTTGTTTATATTTTGCTAGTATCCTATATGTGCTTGCATTTATTTTTTTTTCAAGCTTGTAGTTATCAACTTCAGACATCTTAAATGTACTCTAAAAAAAACAAAGTAAACATTTGTTATTTATTAAATGAAATATTTTATGCTAAAAAAGCTTATTAACAAAAATAAAACACTAAAAATGGTAATAACCAAAATATTTTCAAATAATATTTTCATACTACGTCATTTTTAAAATGGTTTGTCCAGGATAAAAGTATAAACGCATAAATTTTAATACGTAAAATTATCATCATTTTTTTTTCCATGATATAAAATTTTAATACTATAACTTATTCAAGAAAGAATAAATAAACCGTAGTATAATATTCTTTTAATGCTAAAAAATAATTTATTACATATTTAGTATTTTTATCATTTTTCCTTTATCTATATATGAAGCGATAAAAAAAAAATGTACATATAATATCTTTAACAGTAGACACAAGGAAAAATATCTTTAATAATATATAATAAAATTCTTATCTTTATTTTGCTTTTAACAAATTAATTTTTATTAAAAAAAAATAATTTGAATACATTTATAAATATTTAAAAAATATAGTTTAATTAATTGATGTGGAACAATAATTAAATATTTTTTTATTCATCACTTATAAATATGTTAAAATAAAAATAAGTTTACTAAATATTTCCAAACATATATTTCATGTATTAGCATATAGAATGTAGAGAATATAGGTTATGTATTTTCTCTGTATTTAGACTATAACCAATTTTAGCAATATTTTTATTTTAATAATTCTAATTTTATAAACCATTTGTTTTCAAAAATTGGAATTTAATGTTATATAATATAAATTATTATAATATTCTAATAATAATAAGGTTAAATAAAGCATAGTTACTACAACAGTTTGTATTATATTAATTGCGGCGCTTTAATTATTTAATGATCTATAATGTATTTAGAAAAATATAATTTACTAGATATTACAAAATATATAATTTAATATATATTTAAAAATTCAATAAATGAGAATTTTTTATTTTTGTATAATAATTTTCGTAAGTTACTATTTTAAATTAAGATTAATTCATATTACTTCTAAATGAATTGTTTTTAAATTCTACTATATAATTTATTATTTATTTCGTTTTTTAAATAAATAAATAAATATATATATATATACTTAGAAGAAATTTTAATATTATATAATAAAATAAAAGTAATAATATATATTAATAGTTACATATCGGCATAATTATCAGAATATCATTGTTTCAATAATATATTTTTTTATGCAATAAACAATAAAAACACATATATTTTATTCTTTACGTTTTATTACATTAAGCACATATAAGTAATAACTATAAAATAGAATTAATTAAAGAACTACGTAATAGTAATAATAAAATATTAAAAGTACGTATAAACTTATATATTATTACAACTTTGTCATACACCGTATTAATAATAACATACATGCATTTTATAGTAAAAACGAAAATACACTAATTTGTGTTGAACAGTTCTTAGAAATAACTTGAATACTAACTCGCGCATCTAAACCAAAAATATATGTGTATATATGAATTGTATATATGAAAACAGTTTTTGTTTTTTGTTTTGTTTTATTTCATTTACAAAATGAGAATTTAAATGTATGTGAGTACTTATCAGTGAATATAAACTATATGTATCATTTTGCATTCTTTAAATAATATTAAATCTTTACTTATATATTTATAAATGACCATGAATATAGTACAAATATATAAATAAATACCGATACATTATTATGTGGTTCTACAGTATATATATTTATTTGTATTAATTTTAATGATATTTTTGATTTATATTGATATATAACACATATTTAGATGTCAATTACGAAAAAAAGAAGAAAAAAAGACAAATAATTCCAATATAAGTTATACTAATATATTTTTGCATTTAATTAATTAAATTTTCTTTTTAATTATGAAAAAAAAATATATAACTATAGTATATTTATATATAGTTTTGGAATAAATATACATTTAACTAGACCTTCCAAAATTTAGTTATCACCATAACGAAGCACAATAATAATAAATTAAAACTTTTTGACCCTTCAGTTAATTTTGAATATTGATATTTCCAATTTTAGTAAACTATTAAAAATAACCCATATTTTATAATCATATTATTTAATTATATATTTATATTTTCCTCTTAAAAATATAAAAAAACGATGGAAAGTTTTTTATAAAAACTTTTAAAAAAAATATATAACTTATATATCATAAATATTATGTTATAACATAGAAGTTAAGTTTTCAAGTAAAAATATATAAATATATATATATATAAATATATCGGTGAAACAAAATATTATTATTTATTTTCATTAAATATAAAACAAGACACATTCATTTGTAATTTAAAATTAATCATAAATTTTTTTAATAGTACCATTAATAAGAATATTAAACTACAATTATTTAAAAAATGAAAGGTACTATTTCTAATAATTCAAATATAAATTAACATACAACCAGAATAATATTATACGAATTGTGGTATCATATATTAATCTTAACTAACAAATACATATATTTCATAAGAAACTACTTATATACACACATACTAAGACCTAATATTTATTTAAACAAAATCAATACATTATAATACATATTTTATAATTTTAAACTTTTAAATTCACAAAAAAACTAACTTTTTTTTGTAGCTGTATATCAAAAATGATAGATATAAATTTAATGATTTATAAAATTTAAGCAATTTTATTAAACCTCTATTAAGAATAGAACTATAGATATTATAGTATATCCTTTTTATTAAGGACTTCATTATACAGAGGTACATATTACTTATTATACATTTTACCTTTTCATAAATTTAATTTTTTCATATTTTTTTACTTTTTTATGATAATATATTACCCATAATATAATTGTTACACCTATTACAATGAAAGGTATTAAATATATAAAAATACCAAAAAAACCTGTTACATAATAGTGATCTGGAACGGCTTTACCTTTCCTTGATACTGATTTCACTCCTTTACCTACAGATTTGAGGAAATCACATAAGAACGATCCCTTCAATGCTATATGTAAACTTTCCAACCATCCTGTTGTAATTGCATTCAATGTCTTAATCAACGCTCCTATAAGTCCAAATCCGCCAAAATCCAATATGAGCGATGTTGATAGTAATAGTATTACGATAACAGGTAAAGCTAGTCGCAATCCGTATTTTTTACGCATTATTTTATTGTAAGTCTTTTCACTAATTGTTCTGCTGTTTTTCAGAAAATCTGTATAGTCCAGTTCTTTGAATATTTTTTTTTCCAAACGGGAATATTTTTTTGTCTCAAATACACACGATTTATTTTTCATATTTTTTTTATGGCATCTTACATTTCTTGAAAAACGTCTATTTAATTTTTTCTCTTTTTCTACGACCAATTTTTCATTATTAGCTATATCTCTTTTATAGTTTACCCCATTTGGTACATTTTCGTTTAAACATACAAAAACTGAATCCTTATCCTCATTATATTGTGCCATTAAACGATAATTTCTTGAATATAATTTTTTACAATAACTGTAACATTTATCCAAAGAACTTTTTTTCGTGCTCTGAAAAAACACAAAAAAGATTATCATATAATCTAATGAATAATATCACACTAAAAAATAGTACAAATAAAAATAAAATACAAAAAATATAAATATCATTAAATACTATTGCCACACCGTATATATATAAATATAGCATATCCAACTTAAAACGATTAAGGTAGTAATTTTAACAAATAACATTGAATTAATTTTTTCTTCCATGATATATATCCTTAATATTGTAATATACTGAGAAAAGATATAATTAACAATAATGTTATATTTTTATAATTATAAAGGACGCTATTATTATTTATTTAATTTTATTATTATTTCTTTTTTTTTTTTTGTAAAAATATAATAAAAATTATATAATTTTTTTTTTACAATTGAGACAGAGGAATTTAAACTTAAAGCTGTACTATAAAATTTATATCTTAATGTTATCTATAAAAAAATATTTTTAATTATAACAATATTAATTGAATTTATTAATAAATATTCAAAATATATAAATTATATATTTATTATATTATATGATTTAAATAATTTTATTATTTCTTTACAAAGTAAAATAAAAAAAATATGTATTACTATTTTGTATTTCGAACTATTTAGTTTATGTAGAATATAGTATGTAGAGATTATAGATAACGCATTTCTATAGTTCTATACATTAAGGAAGTATTATTGATTTCATTAATGTTTTTCCATTACTAATTTTAATTTATAAAAACTGTATATTTGGAAAAACATTCTATTATAGTTAATACTTATTTATATTATAATATCATAATGGTAATAATAAATAAATATATAAAGTAATGAATAACTGCTATATAAAATCTATTAACCTAATCATAATATTAGTAGAATAATGTTGTTGTTTAGTTATATCAAACGTATAAATGCACTTTGTATTTCATTATCTATATTTTAACATTTATATATAAGTAATTTTTATAAAATAAAGTTAATTCTAACAATTATTTATAATAAAAAACAAAATATGTAATATGCTTTAAGTTTCCTATTTAAATATAAACCTTAGAATATTCAAAAATTTATAATATTCCATTAATAATTCATTTTTTAAAGTATAATTTTGTCATTAATTATTTATTCACACATGAACTATAAAAAAAAAATTTTAAACCTATTAAAAATATTCTTACATCAAAAAAATTATTAAACATATAATGCCAATAATAATTTTTTTATAAAGATAATTTGTTAAAATTACTTTTAAATTAAAAATAAGTATAACAAAAAAAAGAAAAACGAATGATTTTGTTTCCATTAAATGGAGAACAACGTAAATATTAAAAATAATGCATATTAATTTTTTTTATAAAATCACTTAAAATATTACATATAATCATTAAAAAATTTATATAATTGTTAATAGAATAAATTATTTCAATAGATTAGTAAAACTATATTAATTCGAACATTATATATTAAAACAAACCATTACATATTTGTTATAATACAAAAATAAAAAAAATATTTACATGTATAATATTTGAGTATAAAGCACATATTTTTATAGTGAATGTTTAGCAATGTCAATATTACATTTATAATAACAAAAAAAAAATATTATATATAGTTAGATAATGATAATAAACTACTTTAAAACAATGAATTATAATATCAGATCAAATATATAAACATGCTATCTGTAAAAAATATTTAATATATATTTTTTTACTTTTCTGTATTAACATATATTTGTATATTATCTTGGTATATAAGAAAAAATATATAAGTATACAATTAATTTTTTTTTATGAAATAATTTCATTAAGCACAAATAAACACTCCATTAGGTACATGAAAAGTTTATTTCTAAAAACTAAATATTAATGATAAATAAAATTATACTTCATTTTGTCATAGTTCAACTGTTAATTTTAAGAAGTTTACCATTATATAAACTAGTATTAAAATACATAATAAAGCAACTATTTCTAATATTGATGTATCTCCCTTATCAGAGTAAAATAACCGCCTTAGTATTTCTGATATAATATATATAAGAAATAACACGGTGGAACATGAAATAAAAAAAGTAATAAATATACTATAAAGTATACTTGTAAAATCAAAACGATTACTCATATATGCTGAATGCTTTGAACTCTTTTACTTAGTATAATCGGTGAATTCCTCATTTTACATATAATACTGAAACCCATATATAGGAATTGTTTTAAAACAAATATATCTACTTTAGTAAAAGCACTACATAAAAAATATTCCCATTTCTTAACCAATTATTTGGCTGCAGTACTTTAATTATTTTTATATTTACACTAAAAATTTTCATCATATTCTGATTCTATATTATAAGTCTAATTTTCTTAACTATAATGTCTATATTGAAATAACATATGGTTCATTCTATTTTTTATGATCCCTTCTCATTTTCTGCTAATAATATATACGTTCTTGAGTCTAATATACCATGAACAGGATTCCAATTAACTAAAGATTTATTAAACTTATATTACAATGAAAAAAAAAAATTTTATTATTTATAATATATTAAACATACATAAAAGAAATTTCCATATAAACTCATATATATTATTATATAACATAAAGCAAAATAAAATTTAAGACTAATTATCTGCAAGGTTATTATAACTCATTAGCGAAATAAGAACATATCCAAATAAAAAGGATAAATATAAATGTTTTGACTGAAATAAAGAGAATTATTTTTTTTAATTTATATTCAAATTAATGAAATTTATAATATATATAAAATTAACTAAAAAATGCACAGTTTATTCACAAAGTAGAGTTAATAGTATAGAGTTATTTGTATTGCAAATTTGTTTCTTAAGAAAGTATTAATTTGTATAAATAAAATACCAATTAATGTATAAAAATAAAAAGATAAAATTAAAAATAATTTTGTAAATATTTCCAATGAAGTTATTTAGCAGAAAATCAATATCAAAATAATTTTTGGTAATACTAATTATATTATTAAATCCTTAATACATATATATATTATGGTATAAGAGAACAATTCTATATTTTAGTTATCGAAGCTTTTCAGAAAAATAATAGAATAGAAAACCGTTATTTTTGAGGAGAATGATTTTATTTTATAATTAGAATAAAAAAAATAGATATGCTATGAGAATATTAACATAAGCATATATTAGGAATATAGTTATTGATTTTTTTGTCAGATGCCTAATAATATGCTTAATTATGTATATATGTTATACCTTAAAATACTATTATTTTATAAATGAAAAACAAAAATTATAGTGTTAAATATAACAGTGTACATAGTATAAAAAAAAGAAAAATATTTATTTATAATATAAATTATAATCTAACATGTGCCATATACCTACGACAAGTAAAAATTTTATACGATAATAATTTGTAGATTCCATTCTAAAAATTAGTGAACATACAAAATATTTATATTTTAAATGGTACTTTCCAATTTAGCTCTTTTATAAATGTGTATTATATTATAAAATATGGAATATTATAATTTCATATAGCTTACATTAATGCATTATATGCATTATGACTAAAGAAATTTATTAAAAATAATAATTATTTAATGTATGTATTTTTTTTTTTTATTTGTGCTTAGAATATAAATTTAGATGATTCAAGGATATTATAATATTGAAGAAGAATAAAAATGTAAATATAATTGTAGTTGAAAAATATTTTTAGTAATTATTATAATTAAAAAAAAATACAACAAAAGAAATAATATCTCTATAAAATAGGAAAATATTATATATATCATAGAATACAATAAAATTTAGGAAAATATATAATGCATTATTTTTGTTTTTTATATTTTTGTTGAGAAAATAAATGCGAATGTTTTTTTTGATTTATAAGTAAATAATAACAAAATCATATATTAAATTACAACTTTTATGTAACTTAGCTAAATAAAATAAATTAGATTTTTTATAAAATATACCTATAAAAGCAGAAATATTTAGAATTCACGATGTCTTCTGAATATAGTGAATGTTCTTAATTATAAAAATATAATACATAAAATATATTATTTTAACTGTACAATAATAAATTGATATGTATTTTGGTTTGCATATCGCTTTTCTAAACAATGATTAATCAGAAAAAACTTTATTTTAATTTTTAATATTATATATATACATATTACATTTCGGTAATGATAAAATATAAGATGATTTGTTTTTTTTTCTACCTTTTTATATGTACATAGTAATATACGTATATGTATCGATATATATATATATATATATTTATAATCATATTTTAAAATATTTTTGCTTCTAGTTTCTTAAAGGATTCTTTCATTTGGATGTTCCTTACTTTTCCAAAATTTACAAATTTATGTTTATATAAAAAAGCATAGCACATCTTCTTATTAATCAATAATATATATTGTTCAAAATATACTATTATTAAAATTTCATAAGCTTATTATCTTTGTTTTTATAATTTGTTTCTATTTATTCATGTAACTAATACATTGATAGACTTTAGGATCTTTACTTTTTCCTTAATTATTTTATTCATGATAGAAATATTAAAAATATTTACATCAATTTAAATTAAATAATTATATATATTCAAAAAAAAAGAAAGAAAATTCAATATATAATTTTCAATTTTTTTGAAATATTTTAGTTCCAATGAGAACTTATAAACATGAGGAAGCGAAATTATTAAATATATGTATTTATTTGTATACATACATCTATTAATACGTATATCTTTAAATTAATAACTTAATAAATTTTAAATAATTGTATATAGAATATCAGTAGTAATAATCATTTATCATAAATATGACTTTTGTTATAACATATTAGGTTTCTCTTAATTTAACATGTTCTTAATATTGTAATAATTAGGCATGACATTTTTTATTTTAATATTTTGTTTAAAAATTAATTGAAGTGTGCCACTTATATATTCAGTGAAATTATTATTCTTTTACTGTTTAGTTAAGTAATATTTTTACGATTATCCTTATTATTGAATTACTAAATCTTTATTATTATTCTTTTATTATAACGATGTATAATGTTGTATGTCAACATAAACATATATATGTTAACATAATTTCTAAAACCAGGACCATTACTTTTTTATGTATATGCTTTCTATTCTATTTTGAAATTTTACCCATATTTAATTTTTCTAATTGATTTATTTTTTTTTTAAAACATATTTAACACTTTCTTATTACAAATAAGTTTCTACGTATATGTATAATGTAATGCTTATAAAAAAAGAAAAAAAACATTATAGTATAAATCTTTCCTTATTCTGTATTCCATGTGAATTTATGCATAACATGTAAACTTATATATTCAATTTCTTTGTGTATATTGTTTATTATTACATGTGTATACATTTTTAGATGCTTCATTAACTGTAGCGAATTTTGTGTACACATTCATAAACAAATAATTACATATTATATGTAGACTTACATATAGGATATATTTTATATCATACTACGAGAAACTAATAACTCTCGGGTTTTCTTTTATACCTTTACTTCTTATACTTTTATATTTTTTTTTTCTTTTTTTTTTTATTCCTCCTTACGATGGATTTATTAATTAATATCCAAATAAAGATTTTTAATAGAGGTATTCAAAAGTACGTTAACAATTTTGACATAATATAAAATGGGTTACAGATAAACTAATTTCTTTTCCAATTAATTAATGTAAACAGCTCAATTTTCAGGTGACTTATAATATATATTTTTACTTATTTCTTATCCTTATAATATCCGTAAGAAAAGTAACTGTTTCAACGAACTTCTTGCATTGTTGTTCATCACCCTTTTCATTTATCTGAATTTTATCATTCATTTCATTCACTCTTATATACATGAACTTATCCTAAATTGTTCACATATATAACCGATGAACATAAGTTGATAATATTAGTAATGTTATGTAAATAAATTTCCAATATGTAAAACTTTGTATACATATAAATATGTATACACTTTTTCCCTTTTATATCTATTCAATATAAATGATCTAACACATGCTAAAAAAGAAGGTATAAAAAAACATATATATATACATGCTCACCACATACATAGATTAGAATCTAATCGTGAATAATTCTATAACATTAAGGTGCATAGTTATGAACTCAATTGTGTCCTCAAATAGTTTCACTTATTAACAAAAAATTGTATTTCTATGATAAATGCCTTATTCTATCTATTTAGTTTGAAATGCTATAAATGAGCATTATTGCCTTTATAAAAGTATCATACGTCAGGGATCATTTGTGTCAAATATGATGGGTACAACATCACAAAACTATTTTACATATACATGTATGAAGCTCAGTCATAAAAAGAAATCTTTCAGGGGATATTATAATATGAAATAGATAAATAAAGTCGTAAAAAATATACCTTACTCGTTTTATTTGTTATTATCATTTTTATATACTCTCCATTTATGCAAAAAAACATTCTTATATGAACCCTGTTAATATTAGAGATATATAAATCAATGTATTTTTTTATGTTTAAAAATAAAGATGCTTTTTTTGAAATATATGAGGAAACATATATCGAAATATTTAAATGGATACATTACATTATGTAACAGTATATATCTATATATATGCATTCATCTAAACTCATTTACAATATGTACATATACCCAAGTATTTGTACACTCTATAGCAGAATATGTAATACATAAAAAATTTTTGAAAAACATTGTTTTAAGTTCTATATATCCGATTCCCAAGAATTTACATAATCTTAAGCTTATTTTCGCACCTCTTCGCATTTTCGTACTGATTAAGTGAAGAAATAATAAATTAGCAAAATGCTGTAAACAGTTTCACTTCCTTTTTTTCTTTCTTCCCTTTCCTTCAATAACGTTGTAGGAGTATAACCATGTACTCTTTTCAGAAAAACACCTTAGAAATTCTTGCATTAACATAAGAAGAACACTAAAAAATAATTGTTTTAACATTTGCACTATACTTATAAGTTTGGCACACTTCTAAATAAAATTTTGTCTACATTTTTTTATTCTTCTTATTTTCATTTTCTTGCGGTAACTTTTGCATTATTATTTCAGATAAAGCTTCGCTTCTTCTCCAATATCTCCTATATCTTCGTAACATGCTTTCACAATGAACATGTTGTCTTGATAAATGCTCATGTAATTCAGAAAAAATAAGCTTATTTTTTAGTGATGATCATATTTATAATGCATATACATAATCTTAATACATACAATACACATTTTTTGTATTTGTTTAAATTTATTCATTCACATTTCGTTAATACATAAGAATACAATGAAAAGAATTTTACCAAGCTCAGTATATATAATCTTTACAATTATAATTATATATAAGAACAACTCTTATAGCAGGTCTATGCTATATTCCTAATTTAGCGACATTGTTTCTATGGAAGAATTCAAATTTTACTTATCGTTATTTTTAAAAATTCTTACATGTGTTAACTCCATTAAAAATTAATAATCCTTTATTTCATAACATTAATCTTTCAGGTATTAACTTTAAAGATAAAAAAAAAGAAAAAGGCAAATAAGATAAAAGGGATAACGAAAAAGTTAAGTAAACATATTTTGCACATACGTATATAATTGAAGAAATTCAGAAAAAGTTAAAATATATATAAAAGTACATATATATATTTTAATTATTAATAGACACATGAAAAAATTAGTAACATTATAAGTATAGGATCAAAAAAATGATTTTACTTTTTTGTTTTAAGGTAAATTATTTAATTTTAATTCCTTTTATAAAGCTATATGTACTGAACACATTCCATAAACATTTCATCCGGATTTTTCAGTACATAAGAATTTTATATTACATTCTTAACTTCATATATATTATAGAAATACATATAAATGAAAGACTAATAGCGTTAATGAGTAGGATAAATAGTGTGTAAAATAAATTTTAGTAAATGTATAAAAAATATTTATTAGCATAATTTTTATTTTCATCATGTTGTTGTTCTTACAAAAATATAACTTAAACCTTATTTTAAAGAATTGTTTTGTGATATATACATATTTTCTACCTTATAAGGATGATTTTTCATTAATTTAATTTTATTTTTTAATTGTCTTCATATAACATATTAATTTCTAATTATTTATTGTTAATGCATCATTAAAAAATAGTGAATAAAATATTTTTAATAAAAATAATTTTATAAAAATATAACATAAATAATTTAACATCATAATAAAAAATATACACATATATTACAATAACATAATTATATTACATACATTTATATATATATACATATATCACATATAAAGTATAAAATATTAGGATAAAATAGTGTAATACTTAATATTAAAAAAAAAGAATACATATAAATATTCTTTTATTAAAATTATTATTAGAAATTTCTTCTCTTTTTCCATTTAGAACTATACATATACACAATTTTCATATTCTCTGTCTCATTAGTATACTTTTTCTTAAAAATATGTATGCATATGTTATTTCATTTAGTAAACAAAACTTTTTAATTGTTTTTTAATATGATGACTAAAACGTTTATTAATATTATATTATAATTTTCATTTAAATCTATAAAATAAAAATTTAATATATTAAACTACGTTATGATTATTATAACATATTATACGTATAAAATATCATATACATTACAGGTATTTATTTAAACAACGTAAGCAAATAATAATAATTCTACATAGAACCTATTAAAACGTATGTAACCCAAAAAACAATATTATTTAATCATGAATTATTTAAAAAAAGCATTTTTTCATTTAAAATTTATTTTATTTAAAATATAAGATATATAAATATAAACTAATTATTCATTTCCTCTAAAAATCACATATATTTATATACATCGTTAAAATCATATTAATATTTTATCTATAACGATTGTATACACACTAAATATGAAATAAGTACATAAAAGTATACTTATAAATTACTATCATGTTGTAGACATATATATTTTTCTCATAACGAATATTAACATGGATTTTTACAGATAAACGCATATATATGAAATATTAAAATTACAAAAAATATAAAAAAAAATCTTTTACATGTTATCCATTAATACTCGTTTATATTTAAATCGTATATTTAATATTTTATTACAGTAAAAAAAAAATTAAATATATATATTATTTATTTATAAATTTTATACATAACATATATATATATGGTCTTTCTAAAATTTAGTTATTACCGCAATAAAATATATTAATCAATGCTATTAGGAATTAATTTTTATTGTAATATTACAGAATCTATTATATAGTAAACAAATACATATAATATATATTTAATGAGGGTGTTTTTTCATTATATATTTGTAAATTCAATTACACGCCATGCGAAAAAGATAGAAGTTCATTAAAATAGTTTTGACAATAATGATTTCTTATAATACATTTATCATAAAACCTAATTTATAGAATGAAAATTAAGTATTCTTATTGATATATATATATATATATATATTTATATGTATCAATACAACAAATTATATTTACTATCTTTCATTAAATACAAAACAATACACATTTTTTGTTTATTTAAAACTAAAAATACATTTCCTTTATAACCCAAAAAATAACCATCTAACGCTAGAACGGAATATAAAACAGAAAGCAATACTTTTTATTTAAAATATAAACTATCATATAAATTTTATAAAATATATGAATTATGTTATTATATCTTAACTTAAACATATAAGTGCATGTTTTTTATAAAAATCTATTTAACTAAGAAATATATATATATTATTATAAATATATTTAAGCTTAAGCAACACTTTATATGACAAATTAAAAAATATGAAAATATACTAAAAACATACGAATATATTTTACTTTTGAGCATTAAGAAATATTCTCATATGTAGGTGTATTCGTAAAACATAAGCAATTATTAGTATTTTTATTAGGAAATTAATAAAGATATTACTGATATTATTTCGTCTTAAATAATTATTTCCCAAAAGAGACATATTATTTACCATTCAATTTATCTTCTTCTAAACTTAATTTTTTCATATTTTTTAACTTTTCTGTGATAATAAATTATCCATGATATAAATGTTACACCTAATATCATGAAAGGTATAATATATACAATAAAACCAAATAAACCTGTTGTCGCGAAAACCTTCGCTGGATCACTTGTGGATGCCCAGCTGGGCTCTGTAAAAAGCGGCCTTAAATAATCTCCTAAAGTTTTTCCTATAAGATATCCAAAATTTTGGCCAAAAGTCTTCCAAACATTTGAACCAAGTGTTTTCATCTTCGTACTCAACACATTTATAATTCCATAACTCCCAGATAAATCTAAAATTAAAGATATTAGTAATAACAAAAACAATAATAAAGGTATGACAATTCGTAATCCGTATTTTTTGAGCGTTATTTTTTTGTAAAGTTTATTGCTAATTGTCCTATTGCTTCTAAGAAAATTCGAAAAATCTAATTCTTTGAATATTTTTTTTTCTAAACGGGAATATTTTTTTGTTTCAAAAATACATGATTTATTTTTCTTATCATTTTTATGACCTCTCTTATTATTCATTGAACTTTTGTTTAATTGTTTTTTACTTACTTTATCTACTTCATTATTATACATGTGTGTTCGTACGTCTTTTCCACTACGTGATATCTCTTCATTTAATCCTACAATACATGAACTATTATCCTGGTTATATTTTGTTAGCGATAGACAAGTTTTTTCTTGTAATTTTCTATTATGATTAAATTTCTCACTCTGCATTATGTTAAACCAAGCCTTAAAAAATAAAGTAAATATTTGTAATTAAAACAATAAATAAGTTCTTTATAAAAAAGATTATTAATAGAAATAAAGTACGCAAAAAAGAATAATATAACTATCCTTGAACAAAATCATAATACCAGATCTCTGTTATCTCTTATACAAGTTAAAAGGATAAACGCAACAATTTTAGTTAGAAACATTAACTTTATTTTTTCTTCCATTATATCTAAATTTAATATTATATTAAAAAACGAATTAACAATAATATAATATTCTTTTAATAACAAATGACACAATAAATATTTATTTTACTTTTTCTTTTTCTGTTTTTTTGTAGAAACCTAATAAAACTTTTGTAACTATAATATGTTTTAGAACGCAAACGATTAAAAATAACTTTAATAATATTTTAAGGAATTTTTGACTTATTTTTGTTTTTAAAAATATAATTTTAATTAAGATGATATAATTTTAATTTATCTATATCTACTAAATAGACGTAAATTAATGTAGTACTCTAATTAAATGATTTTTATTATTTATCCTTTTAAAAAATAAAACAAAAGAAAAATATAATATTTCTTATTATTCCCAAATATAATTTATGTAGAATATAGAATGTATAAAATATAGAGAATATATGATTCTCTATATTAAGTGTTTATATATAATTTTAACTAAATTTTTGTATTTATAATTCTAAAATTATAAAAATTATGACATTGAAAAATGATTTATAATTTTTACATAAAATAAATTATTATAATAATTTTATCAAATTAATGATAAATGCAGTAATCGCTATATAGTACTGAAGTTTATATTTTGTTAATTATAACAACGCCATTTTTTAAGGGCATAAAACATATTTAATAAATTCAGAATTTAGAATACAAAAAAATACATAAAAAAAACTATATATTAAAGAGTCATATATATTATATAATTTTTTTTTTGCACAACAAAATTTGAAAATTACATTTAAGTTTATTTTATACCATTATTTGCAAATGATATATTTTTAAATTTTTGACTTAATTATTTTATTTTTAATTCATAATAGATATTTAGAAGAAATTCTAATTTAATATAACAAAAAAAGTAAAACAGTAATTATTATATTAAATATACTGTCATTTGCGTATCTTTGTGTCACTGATATATTTTTTTAATTTTTTTATGATTAAATCGTATATATTTTTTATTTATCAATATATTTTACTATAGATGTATAAGATATTATTATAAATAAAATTGTATCAAAATTTTCCCAATTCTAAATATAATAATTTAATTATATATCTATTTATTGTAGCAGAACCGTAACACATAAAATTAATATTTCCTAGAACAAATGCCCTAAAAATAATAAAATTATCATATTGTGTACTATTTTTTCCTTAGAAATAGTCCATACACTAAGTCTTTAAATCTAATCTAAAAACTAAACCTGCATTTATGAAATATATCTAAAAAAATTTTATTTACTTAATTTTATTTTATTTAAAAAATTAGCCTTATATATATGAATTAAATATTTATACTCAATACGAGCTATACGTACTTTTATATATATTTAATATTACATGAAATACTTACTAAATATTTTCATATTTATCCCCGAAAATTCTATGTATATATAACTAAATATCCACGTATGGAGAAAAGCATGTAAACAATATATACATATTTTGATTACTTTTAATTATAATTTAGAGTTTTACAGATATATAATATATATTTAGAAATACACTATTATCACAACATAAAAAAAGAATTTGAAAATGTTATCTATTAAAAAGTGATTGAACATGATTCATTAATTTAATAGTTGAATGATATAAAAAAAGATTACATATAATATAGTTATTTATTTATTTATTTATTTATTCCGAATTTAATACATATTTAATGAATATTTTAAAAATGGAATTAACATTATAATTAAGCACAATAATAAATGATAAGTACTTTTGATTCTAAAATTACTTATAACTGTTTAAAATCACAAGGTGAGTGACGAATTATATATAAACGATATTTAAAAAGGATACTTTTTTATTATGAATATAAAATTTCACATTTGTAAGACGCAAAAAATAAATAATATTCCCTTAAAAAGGATTTTACAACTAGAACTTTTTATAGAATGTTTTTCATAAAACTTATATAAAATAGACATTAAGTTTCATCTAAACTAAAGATATACATATACATATAAATATAACTACATATATACAATACTTTTTAAAAAAAAAAAAAAGCATCATATATATTAACTTCAAAATAATAATATATTTGTTTAAAAATCAGAAAAGAAAATAATTTTAGAGAGGAACACGACATATAAAAGAAGGTAGCGCATAGTTCATAAAATATATATTATATATATACGTCAATAGAGATATATATATTATGATATTATTTATTCATTTAAGGCACAAACATATATATTTCTTAAAAACGCATATAAATAAACAGAATGTATATAATGCCATATGTAATTTATGCAGATTAACTAATACACTCAAATGCATATTGTTTAACAATAAAATACACTAATTTATAACAAACGTAAGGTAATTTTTCACTGTAATGTATCAAAATCATAGGTATACATATGTATATTTATAAAATTATAGAAATCATAATTATGTTGACTAATAATATACTACTAAAAATATTAGATATATTAGATTGTCTTAATAGAGTTCTTACAGAAATATACATACACAACATTATTCATTTCCATCTGATATATATAATTAATTTGCCTATATTTTTCATTATTTCTTAGGATCTTATAAATCGCTACTATAAATATGGATGATAATATAAATATAATTAATCCTTTTAATTAGGATATTATTGCTGATAAATATAGAATAGTGGACTTAACGTGTTTTAATTAAATATAAAAATAAATTTCATAATAATTTTTACTTAACAGGGATATATAATACGTGTAAATTATAATTTTTTTAGATAATATATTTTTTATTGTATAGAAAATAGATATAGTATAGAATTGCTTCTTTTATATTAGAAACAAGAATATTATTTCAAATTCACTTATTAGCCATTTTGAAATGACCATATATTTTATTTATTTACTTTTTTCTTTTCTTTTATATTTTAATACTTAAGTAGTAGTTTTACATTTACAAATTTTTTTAACCTTGATATCTATGTTCCAAGTTATCATTATTTTTCACATATATATATGGTATCATTGTAAAATAAAATTAATTAGATGCTATATTTAATTTTTACTTATCATATGTTTTTCTTATTTTTTTCACATATATATAAGTTTCTCCTCACTATATTTTCTCTTCACATTTGTATAAATATAGATTCGTTATTAACAATAAAAAAAATTTTATTTTTATTCTTTTTGTTAATGCTTTATATATATGTGCTTATAAAAAATGTTTACGTACTTTAGTAAATGTGTTAATTTTTTATCTCATTCAATACATATTCAAAAAGATATTTTACCTATAATAATATCAGACATAAACTTTCTTAGTTGTATATCGATAATTAGACTTTATTAACTTTAATTTTGTAAAATCATATTACAAATAAAAAACTTATATAAATCACCAATGAAATATTTTATAAGTTGTAGAAAATATAAATTTAAGAAAAAATAAAGGAAAAAGAAAAATTTTAAAACATACGAAAACCTAATGTTAAAGCAGGGACAAATTACAAAAAAAAAATTTTATATACTTAAAATGCTTCAAGCTATTATACGTTATAAGATGTTTTCAGACTAAAATTATCATTCGTATAAGATTTTAATGCCATATTTATTGGTTATAATTGTATTTTGTTTAATTATCATATTTTAGCAAGATTAAGGAATCATACAAAAATTTTATTTCTTAATAAAGAATTTAATTGTATGCACAACAGATATATTGCATCATAAATACAGCATTTTCAATATGTATATATATAAACACATAGGTATTGATAACATTAAAGTATTTTTATTTGATTTATTTAACTTTCATTTAAAATAATTTAATAAGACCCTGATATTATTGAAATGAGTGAAATATTATAATAATATAAATATACTGAATATTTATTTTTATAAATTATCACACATTTAATATTTTGTAAAAAGACATTAACAGATAAATAAAAAAACTTCTTATCATTTTTTCTTATTTTTTAATATCAATATTATTATTTTTATGAAATTAAAAAAACAAAATTAAATATGATTAAGTGTTTATGATAAAATGTACTAAATAGGTAAGCTTTAAAATTATTTTAAAACAAAGGATAAACGAAAGAAAATATAATTATTTTATAGGAATCACAAAAAATGCCATATATTATTTTTGCTTTCTCTTAATTAAATTTATAATGTAATTCTTATTATGATAACATAATAAAAAAATTTTCATCAACTAACTTTTTAGTTCTAAAGAGAATTTATAAATTTTGGGTTTCAATTTTTTCCTTTTCCTTTACCTTTTGTAATTGCAGAATGATATATTTCATTTTAATACTTAGTTAATACAGTTGTTTTTTATTATTTTTTATATATTATTTTATAAAATATACACATATATATATATAACATAAATCAATACTATAACTATTTGTTAAAATATATAATTCATTTACATAAAAAATTTTTACTTTTTTCATATACCACGAAAAATAAATAAGCTATAAATTTTTTTTTACTGGTTTGTATTAAGTACAAAACATAATACCAGTAATGTGTTTGTTTTTTATAGAATATATTTAACATATTAATAATATTAGTAACAAAAATAAAAGAAATATTTTTGTATACTAATTATAAGAATTACGATCAAGTAGTACAATGGTAAATGAAATGTAATTCCTTGTTTGCAATATAATATTCATATGTTACATGAAACAAATATATTATGGTATATTTATAATATTTAAGAAAATAATTATTTTTACATATTATGTATATTAACATTATTCACGTTTCAAATATTCTTAATAAATACAATTGATTATAAATATTCTTATATTGTATTATAAATAATAAATATATAGTTTTTTAAAAGTATTTTAGATTAATACAAATAAGTCCCTTTTCAAAAAATACTTTTACACTTAATAATTTAAGATATTTATCAATAATATATTTAATTAATATGGAGTATACAATACAAGATCATTAATATGTATGTTGTCTTTCATTTTTTATATTTGATATGTGAACTAAATAAATTTTTTAATTAAACTATATTCATATAAACATATTTCAAGTATATTAAAAACAAATTAAATATATAACATTATTAAAGATTATTAACATGCTCAAACTTATGATTATAGTTATGATTTAATACAAAAGTCAAATAACAAACAGTAATGTTTCAAAATATATAACGCCTTAATAACTATTCTAAATTATTAAATATAACGCTTTTGTTAAATTAAAAAAAGATATATTAATATTATAAATAAACAAGTAAAATAAGAATAAGAGAATATCCATTGTAAAATAACTTCAATGAATATTTATTTTACCAATTATAATAATTATGCTACTATTTTTATTTCTACATGGCTCATGAAGAATAAGAAAATTCATTCCAAATATGAAATTATAATAAAAACAATTTTTTTTTAATTCATTTTTTATTTTTTTTAATATACACTTTATTATATCTTAAATATATTAATACAATTAACATATATCTTATAATTTATATATTATAATAAATATATGTACCTGTAATATATTTTAGAAGAATAAGGTATATAAAAAGAAGAAGAAAAATATTTATTATTATTTTCTAAGTACTTTGAATTAAATATTATCAAGTTTTTGATCTTATCTGACATATAATATTTATAAATAAAATAGCAGTGACATACACAAAAATGGAAAATATTATGACATTAACTTTTGCAACTCTTTTATTATACATTGAAATAAAAATATATATAAACGAGAATACTAATAGGATATATGCTCTATGGATTAAAATGATAAATTTTGTTTGATATATCAATCTATATTTTTGTTGTTCTACAAGTAAAAACTATTTCAACAATAAAAGTTACTGAAGAAGTAAGGATAATTATAAATTTTTTTTTTTTATTTCAATATATTATTATAATCAATTTATTGTATAAACATATTTAATTTATCTGCATATAGATAAATGATGAACATAAAAATATATATTATACCTCGCTGAAAGTTCAAAGGAAGAAGGTAAAGCATAAACTTCTATATGTTACAGAATTGAGAGAATTAGCAGATTATTTTATAATTATACAATATATTTTATTTATTAAATATTACATCTATAATAAAAACAAATTTTTTGAAGAAGTATATTTTTAATTTAGCTAATGAGTGTTTAATTGTTAAATTAAAAATATGCTTCCTTTTAGTAAAATTTACTTTTCATTTAATTAAATTTTAATTATAGTAATATACATGAAGTTCAGTTTCTTAATCTATATGTATAGAATTATAACTTATTATAAATATTAGTTGAAATAATAAGAAATATATTACCTTAACAATAAGAACGAGAAAATTCTATTCTTTATAAATAATTTATATTAATCTTTTTATAATGTTTTAAAAGTTCAAAAATGTTTCATTAATAGATACTGCAGCATAATAGGAAATTTACACGAGAATATACTAAAATTAATTTATTTTTTTTTATAATATATCAGTACAATTTCGTAAGTCGCATGTGAATAGGAAAATAGGAAAAAGTATTTTTCTTAATAATTTTTTTTATATACAATAAAATAACCATGTCTCTCAAATTATTATTTTGTCATTTAAAAGCATTTATTTTATATTTTATTACATGTTCTACCTTATTTTAATATTAATAAAAAAGCAATATGCTGATTTCTTTAACTAACTTTTTTCTAAATTTTACGTAAATGAGTAATACATCACATATCTACACATTATATATTATTTCTATATTTTTATAACTATTAATTTCATAAGAATATAATATTTCTTATTTAAAGCACGCATTCTTATATATGATGGAATCCAACAGTTTAAAGTATAACGCAAAATTTATCATTTCAATAAAATAATTACATATATCATGGTATTTCAATTATTCCTTATTTTATAAATGAAATAAATATTTTTATCTATTAATTTATGATTTTTATAATTTATACAAAATAATTATAATTACCTTTTTTTTGTTTTTTTCATTTATTTTTAGGATAACTCCGTGGAATTATATCTTAAATATAGTAAGGAATTTGATTATGATATCCAAGATACTCGTTATGACGGAGGTAGTGGAAATCCTGGAAAGGAATGTGCTGGAATAACAAACATCGATTTTATCGAACCATGTGAACATATTCGTAGATTTTTATTTCAAATAAGAGATCATCATAAATTTGATAGACAAAAATGCTATAAATACTTAAATTATCCGATAAATTCAGAAGTAAATTATAAAAAGAATCTTAGTTGGTTTAATAAATACAATTAATATTCGTCCCAATTAGATAATATATGTACGCAAAAACTGAAGAAATTGAATCGGATGTTTTACATAATCTTAAAAAACTATATAGTTATTATGATGGATTTAACAAATATATTGGACAGGTCGATATGCTAAAAGCAAGTATCCATGAAAATGTTAATAATTTTTATAAATTTTAAGTTCAAAATTATCAGGAACGTCAAAAAAAAAAATAAAGGCTATTTTTGCGAGGAGTTATAAAATTTTAAAAAAGCATATAATATTAAAATTCGCAATGTAACTTCTTCTACTGGCGTATCACGAATACTACCACCGATAGAAATAGATTATGTATTTTCTGTTATGTTATCCACAATTATCCTATTTCTAGCATCTTTCACTTTATTATTGTTATATGAAGTTAATAAAATTTATACCCAATAATGTAAATATTCTATCTCAATGAATATGCTCATTTTCACAAAAAATTACAAACACAAAACAGTTATATATTTAGGTGCATATACATATTTTTTTTTCATATAGTTTACATCAATGAGATCTTGGTTACGTAATCGTTTACATAGGAAAAATATAGCCAAACATAACGAACTTGAAGAAATAAAAGAATCCTAACAAAACATAAATAAAGAAGCAAATAGAAACCATAAAGGAAGTTTTCATAGCATAGGATATCAATCTCGAGGAGAGTGTTGCTCCCAAAATTACAATTTATATTATTAGCAGCAGAAAATGTAATAATCGATGATGTAAAAGTTACATGTAAGAGGATATTTATTAACAAATAAGATTAAATAAAAAAGAAGAAATATATAAATGTGCATAAAAATTATAAAAATTATTCAAAGTAAAGGCAAACATAAATAAAGTACTACTGTTTGAGTCAGTAGCAAAAAAGTCCACTTATATATGAATTTTTCTTTAGAATGAATAACACATAATTTTAAGGTTTAAATATATAGCACAAGATTGTAAAATAAATAATGATTTTATTACACATTAATATGTAGAACTGTTTATTAAATTTGTATTAAAATAAGAAGAGATGAAACAGAAGCTTTAAAAAAAACACCAATAATATTATTATACAAATAAAAAAATAAAATTCATAAAATAAAAACATTATTCAAAAATTAAAGAGAATATATATATATTATTTATAACTTTAAAGTTTTATTATCATTTATCTACTTGCCGATAAACAGAATTAAAAATTTAAAATAATATGCAAAAAATTTAGTATTGTTGTTTTTTTATGGTATATATTATATGTAACATTGTAAAAAGATTATTTATATATGTAGTTAAGTGGCATATATTCCGCTCAATCCCTAATTTATGTAGTAAAATTCTTAATACTTAGTTTATAATTCATATATATGTTCTTCTAATGCACTATAATTAACTGTCTTTTCCTCTTCTAATAGTTTTATACATATAACATCCGAAGTAGTAAGAAAGTCTTCTTATGATAAATAAAAAACATATATAAATTTATTACATAATTATAAAGTTTTAACTAATGTATATTATAAAAGTAACAAATCGTATATACATTTATATATTGCATTTTTATTTGCTATATACCAAGAAAAAAATACAACAATTATTTCCATAAAAGTAATAGCAAGTAACATTATAATACCTAAATAATTAGAATAGTTGAAAGGAAATCCTTTTTTTATTCAGATTTATAATAGAATTCCACTATTTTGAACTCCATGGAACTCATTATATATACATTATTATACATATTACATTTTAAAAAATCAGATAATTTTTTTGCTGCATGCAAAAACTTTAGATGCATTTCTAATAACCAAATTATAAATTTCAGAATAGGAATTAATATTAATTATTCAGCATAACTATGTCGTATCTTGTATTTTACCATATATCTGTAATTTCGTTACTTATTTAGATATGAAAATGATCAGATTACTCATAATATCACATTCAAAATAATAAAACAAAAATATTTTTCGCTGATATTATTTCACGTTATTTTAAACATTAGCATGCTCATATTAAAAGGAAAAACGAAAATATGTTTGAAATAAGGAGGTAATTAATTTTATATTTCATAATAATAGTTTTTTAGTAATCATAAATTTAATTCGGAAAAAAGAGTTCAGTATACGCTTCCAGATTATAATAAATATAAAAATACTATATAGTTTATAATATTTATTTAATCATAGATTTTAATTTTACTACATATATTATATATATAGACACATTTTGTATATCATTATGTACATAACTAATAAAATTATGAAAATATTATTGTAACATTTTGTTCCTAATTAATTTATGTAATGTCATCTTGCAATGTTTTTAACATAATTAATCTATATAAACTATTTACGCAGATCACTTACCAATTCAACATATTTTCAATAATTTATTTTCCATAAAAAAATAATTTCAGTAACAAAAGAATTGCTTTCAATGAAATAATAAAAATATAGGATTTAAAAAAATAAAAATTTTGTTAAAGATTAAAAATTTTTTTTCTTATAACATATACTCTTTTTTAATATATGAATAAAAATATATTTTATTTTCTTAAAATAATGAAGTTTATTTTTTTCTATTTATAAATTAATTAAATATTTATAGGATACATAAACTTATTAAATAAAATAAAATAGTAACATGGATAAAATTAAAATATTGATGCTAATTACCAAAGAAATAATATTTTATAAGAATATTATTTTATTATACATTTCTAATTCCCTAAGTACACCGTTAAACAAAATCAAACTTCTTACAACAATTATTAATAACAATTTATATGTTATGCCATATTTCTAATAAAAATTATTTATATTGCAAATATTATGTTTATATTCGAGTAAAATATATATAAATCATTGTAACATAATATATACATTATTTTACATTATATACAAAAAAAAAATATTCATTTTTAATGTAATGTTCATCATATAATTTCTTAAGTATGTCAACAGATAATTATATTATTATTTAAGAATATAAAATACAATACAAGTACTTTTCGTTTAAAACGGAAATTTTAACACTTCTTCATTAATATTATATATTAATTTTAACTCACATATATAAGTTTCTTATAAGAATCTAATTATATACAGAAATACATATATTACATGATGTTATTTTATTTTGAATCAACAATAATTTATAATAAAAATGACAATCATTAACGCATTCAAATTTACCAACAAACAAAGATAATAATTTATGAGTATTAATTATAAGGACTACGTTCTAAACCCATGTACATTAATAAAATTATAGAAACAATGTATATGTTTATTAAGTATATAAGCTAAAGAAATTACATATAACATTTCATATAAATAAGTTATATAAAAAAACATTTTTCTTTTTACGCACTTTACTCATACATCGCCTTTATTCTGTTATATTTTTCATTATTTCTTAAAATTTTAGGAATCATTATTACAAGCATAACAACTAATATAAAGATAATTGTGCTAAATGCTATAAAAAAAAAATGATTTTTTGCCGTACCTAAACATGTTTCTATAGCTGACCACACACTGTCCATATATTGTAATTTTTTAATCGCATCTCCAGCATTTTTTAATAGCTCCAATCCTTGTAATATGGGTAAACCTATTCCCAACAATAAAAAAAGTAAAAATATGGCACTTCCAAATCTGTAACTTTTAAATTTTATTTTTTTTAAAGATATATCTCTAATTCTCCTCTTTTTTTCTAGAAAAGCATCATAATCTTTTTTTCTTATTAATTTTTTTTCAAAATGAAAATGCTTTCCATCAAATATTCCATTATTGTAATCTATGACTTCTGTATAGTACTGAGCTTTATTTAATAAACTTTTGTTGGATTTCGTGTTTATTTCTTTATTCCATTTTTTATTATTAGTTATATATTTATTTTCTTTTTTATCATTATTTGGAAAAAATTCGTTTAAATATATGTTATTTGAATCTTTATCCTTTTTACATTTTGCTAGTAATCGATAATTTCTTTTGTCTAATATTCTACACTGCATAAAATTATCACCTACAAATTTGTTAAAAGTTAACTAAAAAAAAAGATTATTATTCAAATGAACAAATATTCTAATTGTAAAAAACTGTATTAATAAAAAAAAACACGGAAATTATGTATAATACAATAACATAACTAATATTATCATACCCCATCATGGTTAAAAAAGAAAATCCTCTTTAAAAAAGTAAAAGTAGTTATAATAAATAAGATTGGATTAATTTTTAGTTCCATATTATATATCTATAATATTATAAAATACAAACTAATGAATAAATTAATAATAACATAATATTTTTTTTTATTAATACTTTTTGCTTTTTAGTAAGATATTAATAAAATATATACAACTATAATGTACAATTAAACAACTACATATAAAAAGATATATAATAATGTATTATATATTTATTACCTAAATTTTATATAAAAACAAATTGTATCATTAAAATAAAAGAATTTGAATTCATTTATAAATATACAATATATATAATTTAACTTTTTATTTAATGCAGTATTAAATATTTTTTATTATATGGAAATATTCAGTTTATAAGCAATAGAGAATGTATAGAATATATATATATAATACGCTCCTCTATTATAAAAAGCTTATTAAGCATACTAAGGAATTTATCCTGTTTGTAATACTAATTTTACAAGCATCATGTTTTAGAACAACTATATTTTATTCTTAATAAATATTAATTATAAAAGCATAAAATAATAAATAAAGAAAATATTTTGTGTTGTGTTAATTATTATCCATGCTTTAGTATCCTCTTATTCATAAGCAGTTTTTTTATTATTCTAAATATAATTAAAAAAATACAATTTATAATGTAATATCTAATTTACAAGGAAATATATTCATAAAGAAATCCAAGAAATAATTTTTTATGATTATGCATTTATTTTTGTAAATTATAATTTTTATAATTAAGTCACTGTTTAATTGTAAATAAAATATTTTTAAATTTATCCATTTTTTTTTTTTTCCTTATTAATTTATATTTTGAATATTGTAATTCAATTAGAAAAAAAGAAAATCGTAAAATTACAAGAGAATTATTCCTTACATATACGCTTATACGTAATTTTTTCATGTAATAACATATTTTAACGAATTATAATAATACTTTATATTAAAACAAAAAAAATTATTATTTCTTCGTAAATAATTAATGAAACGTTCATTGCTGTAATAAATTTTGTAATATATATAAAGAAAAATATATTTATAAACGTATAATAAAGTTTTTATTTTAATATTTTTAAAAAATACACTTTAATTAAAATGAAATAATTTAAATTTATTCCTAATTATACTAGGTATATTATTAAATTATTTCATCGAGTGTACTAATTAAATAGTATTTTTGCAAATCCTTTTCTTAATAAACTAAGGGAAAAAAATTTTATTCCATATTATTTTGAAATATTGAGTTCCCATAAAATATACAACATATAGAATACATATATAGTAGGTTTATCTATTATTAAAATATTAATTACAAATTTTATAGATATTATCCTAATAACAATTAAATATTATAAACATTATATTTCACGACTTATTATTAAAAAAAATATCAATTTTTATAACAATATAATAATAAAAAAAAATCAATGAAAAAAATATAATTATATGTTTCTTAAATTATAACATATGATCCAATTACTCCTTGAATTAATATATTATTTTTTATCGTATAATATATTTAAAAAATTAAATTTATTTTATTCTACCTAATATATGATTTAGTATCTATTTTAAAGTCAAATTAAGACTTTTGTTTTATATTCGTACCATAATTTTTAAAAGTTGTAATCTTTGCGTTCAAGTGGTATTACGTAATTTTAATGAAAATTATTTATAATCATGTACTAAATTTTTTATTATTTTTTTTTTTTAACTATATCTATTCAGAAGTAACAATAATATAATAAAAAAACAAAAAACAAAATACCTATTGCTATAATAGAACTGTTACGTATATCAATGGATATATATTTTATTTGAATGAAATAAAATATTTGAATATATTATATTAACCTGTATAATTAACAAAAAATACAAAAATAATTGATTTTTTAATTAAAATGTATATTAGATATATTTTCACATTCCTAGGAATAACTGCTTGTACATAATAATATCATATTCCCTTTTAACTTGAGTATGCTTTTTACAAAGAAATAATCGTGAATGAGACATTTTATTTATATAAAAATATTTTTTAAAAGTGTATTTAAGTTTAATAACTAAAAAAAATATTAACTTCATGTGTTTGCGTTCATTTATATCTATATAAAATCAATTTTAATAAATAAAAATATTCGAAAAACCATTCCATAACCAAATTTCTGTATTAGATATATTGAATGAAACGAAGCAAACAAATATATAATTTTGTACATACAAATTGTTAAAAATTATCTAAAAAATAATAACCATATTATTTATAAATTATCTATAAAAATATAATTGTTTTTTCTTATTTATTGTGTTTAATAAATTGTAATTATTTTGAAGATGTTATTAATTGTTTCTATAAAATACTTATATTTTTATATATATTTAAAATGTTTTCAAACGTTTACACACTACATAATTATAGACAATCTTGAAAAATAGAACGCATATATAAATATTTAAATACACTTTAATCTATTATTTCAAAAATAAAATAAATATAGATTGTTTACAGATAAAGAGAATTTTTATATTCATAGATATATAGTACACATTAAAATATATATGATCATTAAAAACAAAACAAAACAATTCCATAATATAATACATTCATATGTTTTTATCTTAAACTAATTACTTTTATTGTTTTATAATAAAAAAAAATTAACAAATTATATAGATTATATATTTTCAATATAATATATATTTAAGTATAATTTCCAAAATTATATTTAATATAGCAGCCGAATACACTAATAATAAATTAAATTCGTTTAGCTCTTCCTTTATTTTTAAACATTCATAATTTTAATTTAAAAAACTATTAAAATTAATCAATATTTAATATATATATTATATAATTATATACATTTTTTTTTTTTTTTAAACCATGCCTAAACATCCCCACCTATTTCAAAAAGGGATTAACAAAAAATATATTCTATAAAACATATTTCATAAAAGATATTTTATATATTATACTTTTACTAATTACAAATATGTATATGTAAATGCAACAAAACAAATTCACATTCTTACATAAATTATAAAATAGGACATATTTATAGTTAATATAAATCTAATAATACATTTTAGTAAGTACTTCCATAAATAATAATTTTAGACTTAAGCTGTAGAAGAATAGGAAGTACCACATATTATATTTATAAAATAACATACTATTTCAATATAATTATGTAAATTATCCTATTATATATTAATTTTAACTCAGAAAATTTTATTTCAAATAAAAACCTGCTTACATATAAAAAAATATATAAAAAAATCGAAAATGCGACATTAAACAGAGGTAACATATTAATGAACACATTTAAAAAACTTAAAACATTTAAATTCACAAAAAAAATTAAAACATATTCTTTTACAGTTAAATATATGAATGGGTATATTTATGTAAATTTACTTATACAATTTTTACTATTTTGCGAATATTTATTAAGAATATCACTAAAGATAATATATATTAGTTCTTATTGGATATTTCTTTTTACAAAGAATAATATCTCTTATTATTCATTTTATCTTTTTCTGAACTTAATTTTTTCATATTTTTTAACTTTTTTATGATGATAAATAATCCCCAGTATTAATGTGAAACCCAATATAACGAACGGTATGAAATATATTAGAATACCAAATAAATTCCATAATATGTTTATTTCACTAACAGCCGTCGATGCTTCCTTAAAAGCAGGTTTCCAAAACCCCTTGAACGTTTTCAATAATCCTAAAAAATTTTTCAGAGAACCATCAGCCAAGATTTTTAAATGGGTAGAAAGCCCTAATGCACCCCATAACCCCTCATTCCCACCAATCAAATCCCATGATAAATCTACTAAGAATATGATTAATAACAGTGAAAAAAATAATAAAGGTAAAGTAAGTCGTAATCTGTATTTTTTAAGCATTATTTTTTTGTACATCTTATCAGTAATTGTTCTGTTTTTTTTAAGAAAATTCTCATAATCAAGCTCCTTGAATATTTTTTTTTCCAAATGGGAATATTTTTTGGTTTCAAATGTACAAGATTTTTTATTCATATCTTTTTTACGACTTCTTGTTATACTTGGTGAACATCCATTTGATTTATTCACTTTTCTTTGCAACCCTTCCTCACTGTTACATATATCTTTTTTGTTGGTCAAAACAATATTTGGCATTTCTTCTTTTGTAAATATAACCTTTGAATCGATATTATACTTATATCCTCCTAGTAATCGATAATTTCTTGCTTCAAATTCTTTCGCACAATTGCAATGCTTATTCAATGACATGTCAAACATGCCCTAAAAAAAAATGTAAATATTTTATATTTAATAGTATAAATAAGACAGAGGTAAAAAAAAGGTATTAATAGAGAAAAAAAACAAAAAATATTATGATTTCAAATATCCTTAAATAATATTTTCATACAACATCACTGTTAAAATGAAACATCCAAGATAATAGGATAATCTCAACAATATCAATAAGTAAGTGGGTTTTTGTTTTTTGTTCCATGATTCAGATATTTAATATTATAATATAATCAATAAAGAAGAAGTTAATAATAATACATTATACTTCTAATGATAAAACGAAATATTTAAAATAATAAAAAAAAATTTATTATTTCTGTATAAATATATAATAAAATATATATAAATATAATGTAGGTTACATGTTCTATAATCAAAATTAATTTTTAAAATGCATTATGTAATATTTATCTTAATTTTATTAAAAAAAAAAAATAACTTTCTCTGAAATCATATATTTCGATTTAATACATATATATTTAAAATATATAATTTAAATATTCAGTGTAGTGTTATAATGATATAATACTTTTATTAATCTTTTTCAGAATAAATTATGAAAAAAATATTCAAATACTTATTATATGTAAATATTGAGTTTATACACTATGTAGAATGTAGAGAATATAAATATAATATATTCCTTTATATATTAAAAAAATAATTAATAATGTTAAAAATTATAAACATTTAATAATTCTGATTATATGAATTTTTATTTTGAAAACGTTGATTTTTATCAATAAAATATCATTTATTATAATAATATAATAATAATAATAATATAAGAAAAAAAACATATTAATTATATTAATTAGAACAAATGCATTAATTCCTCCTGAAGTAAATATACTTTTTTATAGTATATAAATTCTTTTTAAAATAGAAATTTATCGAACTACTTAATCTATGTAGGAATATATATTCTAAAAGCAAACAAGGTGTAATTTTTTATTTTTGCACCTTAATATTTGAAAATCATAATTTTTAATTACGTTTAAGTTATACCTTCCATCTAAAATAAATTTTTTTACATTCATGTACATAGATCTTTAAATTTATTTTTTTATATATTCTAAAGAAATATAAGAATATTAAAAAAAAAAAAATGTTTAAAGGTAAAGCAGATATATAACTGATACAATAAATTTCATTAATTTAAAAATATATCAACTGAAGCAAATTTACTAAAGATATATATATGACACAATATACTTATAAAATTGTGAAATAATAAAAATACTTTCAACCAAAATATATGACTTAGTGATTATTCAATTCATAATATTAGTATGAATAAATTACTTTTTATATATTCTTTTGAAAATACATAATCCCAGAAACATATTTATTAGGGTAACTAGAATAAATGAGCATAAATATATTATTCCCATATATATCTCTTACATATTGTAACCATTAGAAATTTAAATATAAAAAAGTTTTATAAAAAATATTCCAGTCAAAAGAAATTTCAATTGATATAATTCTTTTTAATAAATACTATCTTTTCAATTAATAATTAAAATCAAAAAGGAAATAGATAAACTTGTAATACTATTTCTAAGTTATAAAAAAAAGAAAAATAAATTTTCTTATACTAAAATTATCATAATTTTTTTTTTTAATATATATATATTATTTTCTTTATGTCTTTTATCAAGACACTTAGGTTCTATCTTTTCGAACATTTTTAACACCTCACATTTTTTTTCTCATCTAATGCTTATGTATATAATATGATTTAATCCATTATAAAAATTTATAATAATCTATACACAAAAATTATAAAATATATTATGCAAAATAAGTGCACTATATAATAAAATACTGCTAAATATTTACTTATAAATATTGTTATTTTTAGAAACATTTATTGATCCTAAGTATTTTTTGATCTATTTATTTTAAAAAACAATTAGTTATTCATCTAGATTATTTACATTCTCTAAATAAAGAGACCATATATAAATATATTAATTTACAGGAAAATATTTAATTTTTCCCTTATATATATGTCATATGTTTTTATTGTTTATAATATAACAATAGTGTTTAAACACTTTTCTAATTATATCATTTTTATGTTTATTTAATAATATTATTAATACTTAATACATACATATAAAAGAAGATAAATATAATATTAAATTACAATTTCCATAACATTATTTCATGTTTATGAAAATCGTATATTCTAACATATTAATAAATAATGCGTTCATTTAAATAAGCAATTTTTATAGAATTTATTGTATTACTTACTTGGTTTTAACCGTAACTTAAATGAATCTATTCTTTTGTTGTTCAACAAAGGTAAAATTCCCGAAAATCCTCCCTTTTTTATATTTTTAACACATTTTATATTTGCTTTAATTTTAGTAAATTTTTATTTTTCCATTAATATATATAATATGCTTATATATGGTGAAAAATATTATTTATTATTTAATATCCATATAAATGTACGTATTATATAAAAAGGAAATATTTCTTGTACATAAATGGAAAACGTTAGAAATGAATATAATAGTAATAAAAATAATATGTCTAGGTTCTAACACATAAACGCTTAAAATATACTAATGAACTAAATGAACCTGTAGAATCTCAATGATACATAATTTATGTTAAATACTCTTTCTAAGATAGCGTGTCATTGGTACAAGAACTTTCTGAACTACTACATTTTAATATATTTGTTTATATTCTTTAATAACATTAACATATATTGTAGTATTTTTAATATTATTTATCTAAAAATATAAATATTCTATTCAAATATTTCAAGCACATCTCTAAAAATAACCAATCTCCTCAGACAAGTCATTAACATCGTAATAGTGCAGTATTGAAAAATATGTAATATTTTCTAATACTAGCTTATGCTATTTTAATTTTCCTATTCTCTTCAATAAAAAACAGATATAATGATTTCGAAATATTCAGATAAAAAAAATGATTAATAAACTAGCTTGCATTCTGAAAATAATCTAAAATATTCTTGTAACAATAGGTGTTATATAACATGTTATATTGTAAAAAATTCGTATTTATAAATGTTCAATAATAAGGATCGTTCCGCATACAACATAAAGTAATAAAAAACTTAAAGAAAGTGTTTTTTTAGAAAATACAAAAAAAAAAAAGATTATAACAACTTTTTTTAATATTAATATTGTAGAAGCAATATCATATAAATGAGTATAAATCTAAAAGAACGACAAAACGTTAGCGTAATAAGACTCGTTTGAACAAGTTTACAAAGGTAAAAGAAAAAAATATAGAAAATCAAAAAAAAAATATTTATGAAAAGTTATATTTTATAAAGTAGATACATATAAATTGTGAAAAATCGTCAATTCTAATTTGATATACTGTACCTATATTATCATTTAATACACCCATTCACAAAAAGCGTATTACTTTTTATAAGCAACTCATCCATATTATATGTATAAATGGAAATCTAAGAGAAAAGACGAATTAATAATTATAAAATATTAATATTAATAATAGCTGTAATAAACTTACAGATTAATCATTAAATTAACTAACTATTCTTAATAATAAATATATCTTGTCCTTTTATATATAATTGAGCATAAGTAATAACATTTGTACTTATTTAATTAAATAGTGTGAATGTAATAAATTATTGAACACCAATTTTAAATTATCTTTGTTAAAATAATAGAATTTTATATTAAATGAATTGAAAATATTGCAATTATATGTAAATCAAAAAGATTAAAACATATTATTTAAAACATAACTATATTATCAAATATTTTACATTAAGATAACAAAGACAAATAAAATTTATTTCATATTTGTTGAAATCATATATATATATATGAGTTACTTTTATAGAGTGTTTCGATTCTATATTTATATCTACAACTAAAATAATATATGTAAAATTAAAATATATCATAAAATAAATTTTTTCATATACATTATTTTTAAGGATGTATTCATTATTAGAGGGTATTAATTATTATATATATGTATGTTATATAATATGAACTATAAATTTTAATACGTAAATTCTATTTATAGTAATATATATCACAGTTACTGCGTTGTTCTTTTATACATAATTAATAAGAAAAAAATATGTTATATTATTTAAAGTTACTAAAAAATGTAACATTGTATTAGCTGTATATATATTTTAGCTTCATCCTCTACTTCGTCATATATATCCATTGATATTCTGTTATTATAATTTATGTGAAAAATTTACCTATCATTATATATATTTTATTGTTAAATATTTTTTAAATAAATAATATGTTCGTGGCATTATGAAGGAATATTTAATAACTAATATGAATATTTATTAATTTTTTCATTACTTTTAATTAAATGTAAACGGTGAACTCCATTAATATAAATTAAATTTGTTCATATATTACAACAAAATAACGAGAAATATATTTAAAAAAAAAATTTCTATATATATATTTATAAAACAATAAAAAAACAAAATATACATATATTTATTAGATTATAAAAAATAAAATAAAGAAGAAAAAAAAATATATTGTTATATAAATATTTAAAGCAATTAACTTGAATTTCTTCCAGTAGGTTCTCATATATTTATGAAAATAATATATTGTTTTATGTGACCTCATATTCATCTAATATTATATGTTATTTTTGTAGTATGCGTATCACACATATAATATATTCAAACATAAAAATTTAAAAATATAATTACTAGAAAAAAAATAAAATATTTTTACGTATATTCCCGCATGTAGGCTTATTAATCAAAATATATTTAAAATAAATGAGATATAAAGTAAGGAAATAAAACAAAAAAATATATAAAACAACAAATTTGTATAAATATAAATTCAGAAATTATAAATAAATAAAACCTATAACACTTTAATAGAGCAAAATGATTAAACATTATCGTAATAACTTATTTGTTTATGTTAAGTAATTATTTACAATTGTTTGTAATAAAAATGCATTTATTTATTAATTTACTTATTATTCTATATCTCTTGTGTTATAGTTTCAAAAGAAAAATTAAAATTAGTAAATGTATTTTTAAATTATGGTACATTAACCTATGATATTCGCATTACATTTAAAATTTTATCTAATTTCATATAGTGATTCATATATTAAAATGTATTATAAAATAATATATTAACATTTTCATTTTTAATGGAAAAACTTATTTGTTATTGTTGTTTAAATGATATTCTCATATAGTTATGCAAAATAAAAACAAAAAATAAAGGTTATTTTTTTAATATATTCATTAGAATATATCTTTAAATAATTACAAAAACAAAATTAGGGGGTTCGATATATTTTATATAATTTAATATAGTATAATAATTCATTTACATGGAAATATAATATTATTAATATTATTCATTAAAACATTATAATATAATTTACTACTTTTTTAAATGTATAGAATAATTAATTTTGTTACAAAAATATCCAGAGAATTATACTTATTTCGAATAAATAGTTGAATTTGCTTTTTTTATTTAATATATCTAAATATTCATTTTATTAAATAAAATATAGCCAGTATGAATTCATTCATAAATAAAAGAAGTAATACGCATGTACAGAACATATATATATGAAATATATTACTCTATTTTAAAATTTTATTAATCGAATTATATATATAACTCAAATAGTTCAATTTTAGATAAGTGTTATATATATATAATATTAAGTGTCATTTACAATTTAATTGTATGAGGTGTCTAGTATCACATCGAAAATTTAGTATAATTTATATATTATCTATTCTGATCCTTAGACATAAGTAGTAAATACGTAAAAGCATTAACAAAATAATTATGGCAAAATTATAGCTAGTATTAAAAATAAATAACAAAAATAATATAATAAAATAGAAACATACTAACAGCACTAATAATTATTTGTTTTCTTAATTATATAGTTTCGGAGAAACATAATAATACGGTGAATTATTTATATTAATACATACAATTTTATTTATATTTTTTGATCTTCATTAAAATAAAATGAAAAAATGCAGTATATTAACACTGTTTTTCTATAATGAATTGTATATTACATGATGCATCTCATATGTATGTTTATATTGTTAGCAACTTAACTTTCTCTTTATATAGAAAACATGAAATTGTTCATAAAAATATTTACTTAACTTGTATTAAATATTAAAGTAAGTTTAGGTAAATATCTGGTTATTATATATTTAACGTTAATTAATATAAATAGATTATAAAATAAATAGTAATGCTTTCATTATTTAATATTTCATATAAAAATTATTATGTAAAAGATAATTTTATAATTTCTTTTAATTAGGAAATATTAATTTAACAATATGCTTTTGTAAAATATAACATAATAAATTTTTATTTTTTTTTTCAGATATATATTCAGAGCACACTGTAATATTACAGTCACCATGGAAAAATGTTTTAACTCGGTATTATTAATTATTTTTTAAGATGCATAATTTTAATTATAAACTACTTATACACTATAAAATTATAGCACAAATATCGTAAAAAGTATCCATAAATTATACTTAATATTTCTTTTGAATATAGTATCCAAATGTTCTTGCTTTTAGAGCGTTACAGTTGCTTACAAATGCCCAATTTAAAAACGTTGGTATTTATATTCTATCTCAAATCTCTTCTTTAAAAAGTGAAAATAAAAAAGAAAAATTTAGAGAAAAATGCAAGAACCTGGCTAATTATCTAATTAATTCGAAAGATCCATATGGACATTATCAAGAATATATTTGGAAAGGAGCACTAAGAACTTGGTATAATAAGTACTTTACAGGGATAACTCAACATGGTGGATGTTTTATGATTTTTAACAATGAAGAAAAAAATCTTTTAGAATTAATTTATGATGCAGATGATTTTTGCTCAAAAAAGAAACAATATATTGAAATACTAAGTATTTATAAAAAAAATAATAGTAGCATATATGACTGTAATAGTGATCAGAACTGTTTAAGTACATGTGGCGAATATAAAACGTGGTTTGAATATAGTAAGAAAAAACTTCAGGATAAAAGGAGTTTCATTGAAAAAAACTGCAAAAACAAAAAGGCACTATTGGAATTTCCAACAACCAAATGCAACATACTGAAACCTGAAACATTTAATCAAACTCCTGTATGCATATTTAACCCTCCAGCTATACCTGAAGATTCTCAGTCTAAATCAAAAAGTGTGGAATCAGAAGAAGATAAAATTAAGGGTCAAGCTCTATCTGCACCTGATAATCAAAAAAACAAAGAAGATTCATCTACACATTCAGATAAGGATGAAGATAAAAACTCTCCACAATCTGAAGTTCTAAATAAGGAAACCAAAACAAGTCAAATTAGTCTTACAGAAAATGAAACATCACAACATCATTTACAGTCTGAATCTATAGGTACACAATCTCAAGATTCAATAAAACGCCATGATACTGATATTATGTCATTACCTCCTAATGTGTCAAATTCTGTCTCACTAACACCTTTCCCCACACACCCTATAATTCAAAGTAATGCTACTAATAATTTTTTTATATTTTAAATAATTAAACTAAATAATATATATATTTATAAAATTATTATAGGTCCCACAGCAAATTCACATAAGATATATATATCACATATTTTAATAAGTTTTTTAGTAATTATAATATTTTCCATTTTTATGAAAGTAAAATTAAATTTAATTATTAAAAGTATAATAAACATTTGATTATTATAATAATTTATACTATAAATGATTTATTATTACATTAAAGCACGTATTAATAGGTCTTTTCAAAAAAAAAAAGAAGATAAAAAAAAAACAAACAAAATTTCTAAAGATTCTACTACCTCCATGGTCTGACGGAAAAAACATGTTTTTAACAGATGGCCCTTTTAGAGGATCAATATTTGATGATGATGAAATCATAAAAAAAATAGAAATACATGAAGAACACAAAATAAAAAATGTAAACACGACAAATATAAAAAAGAAAAGTTCAAAAACTATAATAGAAGTACATATGCAAGTACTCAATGAATATAAAAAGGATGAATGGGAATCAACTAAAGTACAATTATTAGAAATATGCATAGAAGAGATCATGAAAGAGCATTATAGAATATATAATAATATAACAAATAATGAACATATAGAGAATATAAGTAGTAGCAATGAGAATGAAAAAAACAAAATACTATGGAATAAGTGGAGCAAAGCGCATAGAAGTCTTTCTGAAAATCTTAAAAAAGCATATTGGTTTATAAATTTAAAAAATGAATGGAAAAAAGAAAAATCTTCCTTAAAAAAAACTGAAGAATTTAATAAGAATCATAAAAAAGAAATTCAAAAACTTCCATTTATAGAAAGAGAGAAAGAGTTATGGAAACGGTGGATATCAAAAAAAATTATTATTATAGAACAATATATTGAACAGGACTTGTCTGAGGAAATAACAGAGGAATTACAAAATATGTCTTGTGAATATGAAAATGAAGGAACTCACGAATATAAAACTTTGATAAATACAAGAGAAGTGGAGAACAAAGTAGGTTATAAAGAATTATATAAATATATAAAGAAAAAATTACTAACAAAATTTTGCATACTCGTACTTATGCTAATATTAGATGAATGCCAAAAAGAGGAACATATGGAATATAAGGAATCTTATTTGGATAATTCCATAAATGAATGGAAAAAGGATGAAATAACAAAAAATATAACTGATATGAGCGCAGACGCTTCGGAAAATAAGGAAAACAGCGGTGATAAAGTAAATACGAAAAATATGGAAAATATTAGTTATATATGGAAGGATAATTTTAGAAAAGAGTTAAAATATTGGACTACAGAAGATGATACATATGTAAATTCCATGAATAGTGATAATTACATAAGCAAATACTATTGAATAATAGAAAAATGAAATATATAAATTCATAATATGCATCTAAAATATATTTCCATAATATTTATCTATAATAAGATGACTTTTATGAAATACATTTTATACATTGTTTTGATATCGTAAGGAAACCCTGGAAAGTAGAAGGTAAAGTAATAGATAATATAAGAGAAAAAACAAAGATGATATATATTGTTTAAAATGAGGGTATATAAAATATATTTCATTTATATATACATTTTTTTATTCGTACTAGAATACACATAAGAATCTTATATCAATACTTGATTCAATAAAAATATTAAGATTTATGTATATATATATATATATAATAAAAAAAAAAATTAATATTAATATATTCCGAAAATATTATACTTATAAGAAAATATTAAAATTTTGAAAAATAAATAAAAAAAAAAAATAATTCAAAAATACTATTTTGTAATTAATATACCATCACCATCACTTAAATTTATATAATTCTATTTTATTCCATTCGTGATTAATATATAGTTATTTTCACACTCAAAAAGGTACTTGGTTGTTTCCTTTAAACATTCCCTTTTTTATCCATGTCAATTTTAAATAATATAAAAAATTTGTGAATGAAAAAACATATACTTTAAAACATATGAAAGCATAATAAAAATATATATATAATTTATATAATTCATTATATCATAAAAAAATATAAATTATGTACATAATAACATGTACTAAGCTGTTATAAGTCAATGTATTTAGCACATTAATACTGTTCATTTATTATAAAACGTTAATCCTTTATCTGTTATATATATCAGATTTTTTTTTAATTATTTATTTTTTCATAAAATCAAGGAGCAATTTAAAAGAAATTCTTTTTAATAAAGAATTTAATTGAAACCATAAATAATATATTTTATAATACATGCAAAATGTTCACATATATATATATTTATAGAAACATATCATTTTTTTTTTCTGCATATATAACTTTTATTAAAATGAATTTTTAGTAAATCATTGAATTTATTAAAAATGTTACAAGTGTTAATAATGAAAATATACTGATTATATAACTTACTACTTAACGTTCATTCAATATTTTTCAAAAAGATAATAAAATTAATAAAAATAGTTCTTTTATTTTTCCTAATTTTTTTTAATTCACATATTATAATTGAATAACATTTTTATAAAATTAAAAAAATACAACTTAAATATGAATACGTGCATAACTTAAACAGTACTCAATAGATAAGTTCCAACAATTTTTCATAACCAAGGGAAAATAAAAAACAACATATTTATTTTTATTTGTTTTCTTTAAATTAAATTTATAATTTCATTCTTATTATGTTCTATTAATAAGAAATTTTTAATGATTTTCTTTTTATGTTTTAAAAAGAACATTTAAATTTTTATTTTCATCTTTTTCCTTTTTTTATGATTTTTGTAATTACACAATACTATTCTTTTTTTTCCTATCAAGTTAATAAAATTAATGGTTTTTAGACTTTTTTGTATTATTTTTTAAATTACATCCATATATATTAATATTTATAAAATAAGCTAATACTAGATTTACCAGTGAAAATATAAAATCCACTTGGATATTTAGGAATTTTTTTGCTGTTACCATATATCTTAAAAAACATTATAAATTTTTAATTACTGCTTTATAATATGTAAAAATTTTAATAACATTATTTTGTCTATTTTTTAAAAAATACCACTGATTCAGTAATATTATTAATAATTTATATAACAAAAAACTATTTTTCTTATTTATTATAATTATCTCGATCAAATATTGCAATTTTAATTGAAATTTATATATGCACCTGTAATATGGCATTCTTATAATACATAAAAAATATATATTATGATATATTTATAATATTTTATTAATACAATAATTATTTTTAGATATTAATACGTTTTATATTTCAACAAATTTAAGAAAATCAATATAATTTTGACATTTTCATTTTATATTAGTAGAAATAAAAATATAGATCCTATTAAGTATATTAGTTAAGTATAAATAAAAAAACTTTCAAATCATACTTTTATGCTTTATCCTTTAATATACATATGACATGTATATTTAATTAATATAAAGTTTACATTACAACTACAATAAGTATTTTCGATTTTTTTTATTTTTTATAATTAATATGCTCACGTAATAAAATTTTTAATTTTACTAAAATTATTTAAAATTAATTTAAGTACGTTAATAGTATATTAAAAATGAAAAATTATAAAAAAAATAATAATATATATATACGTACAAAAGTAGTCATTAATTAAAATATATATCGTTAAAGAAGAATTGTAATGTTTTGGAATATATTTTGCACATTATTACCCCGACTATTCTATTAAACAAAATATATTTATAAAAATTGAGAAAACATCATAATAACATAATAAATCAAGAATTATTTGAAATATAAAAATAATAGTATTCTTAATAGTAAGATAAAGATAGTAATATATTGAGAACCATAGAATATCTATCATTAAATAACAATTAAAAACATTTATTTTAACAATTTTAACAATTATTGTACTATTTCAGCCTCTATACGGTTTATGACGAAAAAGATAGTTCATTCTATATATGAAATAATAATAAAAATAAATTTTTTTTTATTCCATTTATTATATTTTTTAAAATATATTTGATTTTGTGCCAAATATATTAGTACAATTAATATAACTTATAATTTATGTATTACACAAAATATATATAATCGTAAGATATTTTAGAACAATTAGTTATATAAGAAAAGGAGAAATTATATAATATTACTTTCTAAGTACTTTGAAATAAATATTATTATTATGTTTAACTAATCTGTCATATAATGATCATAAATAAAATAGAAGTGATATACACAAAATTGGAAAATATTCTGACATTAATCCTCGCAACTATTTTATTACATATGGAAATAAAAATATGTATTATAAACAAGTTTACTAATGGTATATATGATATATAGATTATGGTGATAAATTTTTAATTAGCTTATTAATCTATATATTTGTTATCCTATAAGCACATACGATTTCAGTAATAAATTATATTAAATGAGTTAAGATAATTATTAAATATTATTTTATTTTTAATATATAATTATAATCAATTTAATATACAAAAACACCTAATTTTTCTGCATATATTTATTTATCTAATATAAAAAAATATATTATGCCATGCTGCAATATTCTAAAGAAGTAAAATTTTAACTTCTACTTGTAATACAATGGATAGAATTAGCAAATTATTTTAATATTATACGATATAGTCGATCCATGGAATATTACGCTTATAATTAAAACAATTTTTTTGAGGATGTATATTTTAAATTTAACAAATAAACTCCCATTTTCATATACTTTTACTTAAATTTCCTTTTCATTTAATTAAATTTTAATTTTCGTAATATTCGTGAAGTTCAGTTTGTTAAACAATATATATATTATTATGACATATTATAAATATTAAATGAAATATTATGAACCGTATTAATTTAATTTAAAAAAAATAATAATAATAAATATGAAAATTATATACATAATAAATAGATAAAATTTATCGTATTTTAGAAGGCCCCAAGTGGTACCTAAATATATATTTAATATAGTGGGCAATTTATATGAGAATGAACTAAAATTAATTTATTTTTTTGTATAATATATCAGTTCAATTGTATAAACTTCACACAAATAAAAAAATGGGAAAGTGCATTTTTCTCTATAATTTTTTTTATTTACAACAAAATAACCATGTTTTTAAAATTATCACTTTATAAATTAAAAGCGCTTATTTTATCTTTTACTAACTACTCTACCTTATTTTAATATTAATTAAAAGTAAAGAGGCAATTTTCTTAAGTAATTTTGTTTTTAAAATTATATGTATTAAAAAAAGGAATAAACCTGATATAAACATATTATATATATATTTACATTTATATAAATATTAATATTTTACCAATTTAATATTCGTTATTTGATTCACGTACTCTTACATACAATGACATCTGGAAGTACCTATGAAAACGTAAAATTAATTTTTATTTTATAATTATTATATATATTGTTGTACTCAATGGTTCATTGTTCTTGAAATGATATATAAATATACTTAATGAAAATGTAATTTTGTCTATTTATATATTATTATTATATATTTTCATATTTTGGAAGAATACTGTAACACTATATCTTAAATATAGAGATAACTTTGATAATAAAGCTATACCAGATACTCAGAATAGTAGTGGACATAAAGAAAATCCTGCAAGGAAATATATGCATATTTATTCTGATGATGGTGATTTAGTCAATACATGTCAAGAAATTGGTAGATATTTAATTGAAATAAATGAACACTATAAATATGATAGACACAATCGTTGTAAATACTTAAATTACAGGATAAATTCAGACCAAAAATATAATAATCCTAGTTGGTTTAAGGAATATGAACAATTTTCGTCCCAAATAGATAATGTATGCAAGAAAGAAATAAAAAAAATTGATTTTCACATTTTAAGAAAACTTGAGAACTTATACAAATTATATAAGGATTTTAACAGTTTTATTACTCAAGAAAAAACTTCTAGTAGTAATTGTGAACATCCTAAAAATTGTTATGATTTTTATATTGAACATTACAGGGAATGTGAAGGAAACGTATATAACGAATTTTGCGGAGAATTAAGAAATTTTAAGGAAGTATATGATTAACACACGGAGAATCTAACTACTTATCCTCATGTACCAAAAATTTTAGTACCTCCAAAAAGTTATGTTTTTGCTTCCAGTTTAACAACAACTGTTGTATTATTAACATCTTTTATTTTATTTTTTTTATATAAGGTTAATTAAAATTATTCTTAAAATAAAGAATATTCTATTACATTACGTTTCTTCATTTTCATAAGTAATTACCAAAACAAAAAAATTATATTTTTAAGAATGTATTTATTTTCTTTTCTTCATATAGTTTACTCCAGTGAAATCATGGTTAAATATTCATTTAAAAAGGAAAAAAACAGTTGAACTTGAAGAAGTTAATAAAGAATCAAGAGAATCTTTAAAAAATATCTTCGAAGACGTTTATAAAAATTATGAACGAAGTGTATATGATATAGGTTATCAAACTCAAGGGCATACTTGATACAAATCATTATAATTTATATTATTTGCAACAGAAAAACTAGTACTCAGTTGTATCAAAGCTACATACTCGGAGAAATTTATAAATAAATAATATTAACTAAAAGTAAACAAATAAATAAATTTTAAGAAAAATTACAATAATAATGATATAAAAATTAAATAAAGAAAAGATGATTATAAATGCAATAATATTATGAGAACCAGTAACACAAAAATCCATTTACACATTACTTTTTCATTAAAATGCATAAACGATAATTTTATAATTTAAACATATAACACAAGATTATTCAGTAAATATTTATTTCCTTATAGAATAATATGAAGTAATGATTATTAGCTATGTACTAAAAACAAAAGGAAAAAAAGTTAAGTAGACATATAAATATTAATCATAACATGCATAATATTATTACATAAACAGAAAAAGGAAAACCATAAAATAAAAACCTCATTTAATAAATAAACAATTAATATATTTTATATATAACTAACTTTATTTTAATTTCTTATTATTAGTTGTTTTTTTTTGCAATTACATAGAATTAAATATTTAACAAATTATGCACACATTTTAACATTTTTACTTTTATCTGCTAGATATGATGTAAAGCATTGTAATAAGGATAATTATAATTTACTATAAGGAATATCGATTTTACTGCCGATTAAAATTTAAATGGGAACAATACTATCCATTGTTTAATAATTTATAAATAAGATCTTCTAGAGCATCGCTCTTTAATTTTTTGCTCCCTTAATATCCTTTTATTTGTACATCATCTAAGTAAACAAATATATATATAAAAAAAACATATACGAAACTATTTTGGAACTATACAGTTTTCACTAAAGTGTATTATAATAGTAACATAGGGTATTTAAACTTGCATGTTTAATTTTTATTTATTTTATACAAAAGGAAAAATATATAAAATATTTCTATTAATACAGTATCAATTAACATGGAAATATATAAGAGAACAGAAAAATTGAAAGGTAATTATATTTTACTTGATATTTCATGGATAATTTCGCTTTTGTAGTCTCCATGTAAGTCGTACACATAGTTATACATATGATATTTTAGATATGAAGACTCCCATTTTTCATCATATAAAATTTTCCATTACAGCTGTAATTTTTGAATTAGAAAATTCATAATTTGTTCACACTTTAATTATTTTACAAAACTTTATTTGGCCTGGATTATTACAAATATATGAAGTTATGATATCAATTTTATATGAGACATTTTTTATCATACCTAACACAATATTAAAAATAATAAAACAATAAATATATATTATTGTAATTATAACACATTAATGTGATATTGATTTACCTATATCAGAAAAACAAACACAAATAGTTTCATAATAAGCGGGAATTTAGTATTATTTTTCATAAGAATTTCTTTATAGTAAAAATAAATTCAATATAGCCAAAATATCTCAGCATATAATTGACATGTCCAATAAATATAAAGACAAAATTAAGTTCGTTACATTTTTTTAATCATCTTTTTTAATTTTACTCTAATGATCTGTTATACTGTATATATATTTATATAAATTATTAACAGCATAGTGAGGTATATGACTAAAAAAGATATGAATATTATAAAGTAATATTCCCTTACTAATTTATTTATGCAATACAAAAATGAAATATTAAGAGAAATAATCTATAAAAATTATTAACACAGCTCACCAACAAATTCAATGCATTGATAATAGTTTATTCTTTATTAAAAAATAATTAAATTAATAAAACTATCACTTTCATTTATATCATAGTAATATGGAATTTAAATAAAAAAAGTCCTATTACAAATCAAAAAAATATTTTTAAAATTTGAAATGTATAGCATTTAACTTTTTGTTATATATATATAAATATAGAAACATTTAATTTGTTAATTGATTGAAGTTTATTCGTTTTAGTTTAATAGTGAATTGGTTGTACATTTAAAAATATATATATGCTAATAATATAAAGAACAATAAAAATATCCACCATAAACTCTAAAACTAGAATCCTATTTAAAAACGGATATTATTTATATTATAACTTCATAATTATAAAGTACAAATAAAATAAAACATCTATTAAAAGGTTGTTTTTAATTAAATATTATTCATTATTTTCTTATCATATATCTTATGTTGTAGAATAAACATAAATATTATTTATATGCTTAAAAAGATATATATTGATACAGCAAAATACTATTAATCCGTTTAATGATTTATTAACCAGGAAATATATGTTTTTAATTTTATAAGAATAGTACATTTTTTTATTTATTCAGCAAATACTTATTTAAAACTAAGAAAGAATAAAAAATAATTAAAACACTTTTTTATAATAATAGACATATATTGACACATGATATCAACAAAATTATATAAATCCTCTTTTACTTAATAATTTTAATGAATATACAAATATTTCATTAAAATGATCCTTTTGAATACATATATATATATATATATATATATATATAGAATAATATTTTATAAAAATAAGAAAATAGTTTTAATACATATCGAATGATATTAAAATAGTCAAACTAACAAAAAATGTTAAATTTTATATTTGTATTATTGTTCATTATAAGGCCACGAATATACTGGTGTATTTATGAGATCAAAGAAATTACAAGTATATTTTATATTTGTGTATATTTCTTAGGAAAATGTAGATATTAATTTTTATAAAAATACTACATTACTTAAAGGAGGATATGACGTATTGTTTATTTCAATTTTTGTATATATTGACTTTATGTACATAACAATTTTTCGGCTCAGATAAATCATTGTTGATAGGACTATAAGCGCTAATATCAAAAATCCCCAAGTTGATGGGTTTAAAAAATATTTTAAACATAATTTAAATTGAGATTTTTCCATGCTGAGTACAGATTTTAAAACAAATAGTAGTATTCCAGTTAATACGATGAATATAGAAAATATGCATATCATACCTACTTTAAGTTTTAAATCATTTCTTAAAAACTTAAAATCTGATTTCGTAGTATCTCTAACCTTATTTTTATAATATATTTTGTCTAAATTTTTTTTTTTAAGATAAGACTTTTCTTGGTTCGGTACAAAATAGTTACTTGTTCTAGCTTGTTTACAGACTTCTGTGTTATTTAATGAACATTCATTGATAATTTTACTTTTCCCTCTGGATACTTTTTTACAATTAGATATAATTTTTTTTTCGTATTCTACAATATTTGGAATATCTTCTTTTATACATACAATACTTGAATACTTTCCTTGATTACGCTTTGCTAGTAATCGATAAGTTCTTGTGTTTAAATCTATATCTATATGGTTCTTCTCATTCAAAAATTTATAATAGATACTCTAGAAAAAACAAAAATTCACAAGCCTTAGAGTATAAACAATTTTATTCTAAAAAAGAGTATTAAAATACACAATGAAAAATATAAATAATGCATATACCTTATGAATAATACCATACCTTATCATTGTAGAAATTAAAAATCCATATTAAAAGAAACACAGTAAATACTTTAATATAAAAACCAAAGTTATTTTTTTCTCCCATGACATAGATTATTAATATAATATTATATTCAGTAAGGAAGAGAATAATAATATTATAATATATTTTAATTATAAAAAATAGAGTATATATTATATCAATTTTATATTATTATCTTTTATTTTTTGCAAAAATGTATAATTAAAATATTTACAATTAAAATGAAATTTACAGCATACTCAAAGTAATATAAATTTAAAATTTTATTTTATATATTTTAATACTATTTTTAAAAAAGCAAAAATTCAGTGAAATACCACAGTTCGCATTAATTCTTAAATATTAAGCATATATAATTGCATTATATAATATAATTTAGTAATTAAATAATTTTTCAATTACTTCCTTCAAAATAAAATTAAAAAAAAAATTTTTCCTTATTAAATAAAAATAATTAAGTTTATATTTATATAGAATATCGAGAATAATTACTTTTATAAATGCTGATTGCATCTTAATTATTCGAATATTACAAATATTATATTTTGAAAAAATGATAAATACTGTTAAATGATAATTTCATAATAATATGATAGTATAATAATAAATGAAAAAAAATTTTTACATAACATCATGCTATATAAATTATAAAACTTTAAATATATATTAACTAATATATATTTAAAAAATATAATTTATGAGATAATACAATATTATTTGATAAATATATAATTTAACGTAAAATAAAAATATATTTTTATTTCATGTACCATAACACCTAAAATATTTAGTTTTTTAATAAACTATAATTTTTATCATTTTTTTTAAATGACGTATTTTAAAATTAATTCACTTTATTTTTTGTATTTTTTTATTATTAAGATATGTGTTTAAAATAATTATTAATAAATTTAAAAAGTAGATAAAAAATAAAGCTCCTACAAGTTTCACGTATAAAATTATATTTAATATAAAGGTATATAAAATGAAAAAATTTTACTTATATGAATATAATACATATAGATTACAGTATAAAGATAAAAAAACATAAAAGAATAACTTTATGTTTACTACAATATATAATTTATTAATTTTTATTTTTTTATTTGTAAAGTTATAAATTATTTATTATTTATTTTTTTACATATACATAATGTTA